>NW_027668855.1:177500-345000 GCF_964194185.1 Rhinolophus hipposideros | reverse complement strand
TTAGGGGGAGCTGTAGGGACAGGGGTAGGGGTGGGACCAGAGGTAGTGCTAGGCGTAGGCCTAAGGCGAGGGGTAGTGCTCGGGGTAACCTAACACTAACCCTAAACCTATCACTAATCCTAACCCTAACCCTAACCCTAACACCAACCCTAACCCTAACCCTAATGCTAACCCTAACCCTATACCTAACACCAACCCTAACCCTAACCGTAACCCTAACCCTAACACCTACCCTAACCCTAACCCTAACCCTAACCATAACCCTATACCTAACACCAACCCTAACCCTAACCCTATCCCTATCACCAACCCTAACCCTAATCCTAACCCTAACCCTAACCCTAATACCAACCCTAACCCTAACCCTAACCCTAACACCAACCCTAACCCTAACCCTAACCCTAACCCTAACCCTATGCCTAACACGAACCCTAACCCTAAACCTAACCCTAACCCTAACACCAACCCTAACCCTAATCCTAACCCTAACCCTAACCCTAACCCTAACACTAACCCTAACCCTAACCCTAACACCAACCCTAACCCTAACCCTAACCCTAACCCTAATTCTATACCTAACACCAACCCTAACCCTAACCCTAACACCAACCCTAACCCTAACCCTAACCCTAACACCAACACTAACCCTAATCCTAACCCTAACCCTAACCCTAACCCTAACACCAACCCTAACCGTAACCCTAACCCTAACCCTAACCCTAACCCTAAACCTAACACCAACCCTAACCCTAACCCTAACCCTAACCCTAACACCAACCCTAACCCTAACCCTAACCCTAAACCCTAAACCCTAACCCTAACCCTAACCCTAACCCTAACCCTAAGCCTAACAAGGGCAAGGTTTACTGGTCAGCGACGGGCAAGTTCTAGGCCTCGGACTAGAAGGAGGCATGGGCGTTGGTCTAGGGCCCGAGCTAGGGCTAGTGAGAGCGGTAGGCGTAGCGCTGGGGTAGGCATAGGGCAAGGGGTGGGTGTCGAGGTAAACCTCGAGCAGGCCTAGAGCCAGGAGTGGGAGCTGTGGCTAGTGGTAGGGTTGGGGGTGGGCCTATGTGTAGGGGGAGCTGTAGGGCCAGGGTAGTGGTAGGAACAGAGGTAGTGCTTGGCGTAGGCCTAGGGCGAGGGGTAGTGCTCGGGGTAGGGTTAGTTGAAGGGCTAGTGTTTGGCAGAGGCCCACGGGCAGTGTTAGGGTTAGGGCTCATGTTAAACCTAGGACTAGTGGTAGTGGTAGGGGTTGGCCGAGGACTAGGTGTTGGTGTCACGAAATGGCTCCGGGTTGTCCTAGGACTCCGAACGGATGTAGGGCTGGATTAGGGTGTGGCTAATGGTGGGTCCAGGGTGATTTCGTAGGACACGGATTAGTGCTCTGGCTATTGGTAGGGCAAGGTGTACCGGTTGGCGACGGGCAAGTGCTAGGCTTCGGACTAAGTGAGCACTGGGCGTTGGTCTAGGGCCCGAGGTAGGGCTAGTGGGAGCGGTAGGCGTAGTGCTGGGGTAGGCAAAGGGCAAGTGGTGGGTGTCGGGGTAAACCTCAGAGTAGGCCTAGGACCAGGAGTGGGAGCTGTGGCTAGGGGTAGGGATGGGGGTGGGCTTATGAATAGGGGGAGCTGTAGGGACTGGGGTAGGTGTAGGATCAGAGGTAGTGCTAGGCGTAGGCCTAGGGAGAGGGGTAGTGCTCGGGGTAACCTAACCCTAACCCTAACCCTATACCTAACACCAACCCTAACCCTAACACTAACCCTAACCCTAACACCAACCCTAACCCTAACCCTAACCCTAACCCTAACACCAACCCTGACCCTAACCCTAACCCTAACCCTAACACCAACCCTAAACCTAACCCTAACCCTAACCCTAAACCTATGCCTAACACAACCGTAACCCTAACCCTAACCCTAACCCTAACACCAACCCTAACCCTAAACCTAACCCTAACCCTAACTTAACACCAACCCTAACCCTAACCCTAACCCTAACCCTAACCCTAACCCTAACAACAACCCTAACCCTAACCCTAACCCTAACTTTAACCCTAACCCTAACCCTAACACCAACCCTAACCCTAACCCTAACCCTAACACCAACCCTAACCCTAACCCTAAACCTAACCCTAACACCAACCCTAACCCTAACCCTAACCCTATACCTAACACCAACCCTAACCCTAACCCTAACCCTAACCCTAACACCAACCCTAACCCTAACCCTAACCCTAACCCTAAACCTAACCCTTACAAAAACCCTAACCCTAACCCTAACCCTAACCCTAACACCAACTCTAACCCTAATCCTAACCCTAACCCTAACCCTAACACCAACCCTAACCCTAACCCTAACCCTAACCCTAACACCAACCCTAACCCTAACCCTAACGCTAACCCTAAACCTAACACCAACCCTAACCCTAACACTAACCCTAACCCTAACCCTAAACCTAACACCAACCCTTACCCTAACCCTAACCCTAACTCTAACACCAAACCTATCCCTAACCCTAACCCTAAACCCTAATCCTAACCCTAACCCTAACCCTAACCCTAACCCTAACAAGGGCAAGGTGTACTGGTCAGCGACGGGCAAGTTCTAGGCCTCGGACTAGAGGGAGCCATGGGCGTTGGTGTAGGGCCGAGCTAGTGCTAGTGAGAGCGGTAGGCGTAGCGCTGGGGTAGGCTTAGAGCAAGGGGTGGGCGTCGAGGTAAGCCTCGGAGTAGGCCTAGGGCCAGGAGTGGGAGCTGTGGCTAGGGGTAGGGATGGGGGTGGGCCTATAAGTAGGGGGCGCTGTAGAACCATGGGTAGGAGTAGGACCAGAGGTAGTGCTAGGCGTAAGCCTAGGGCGAGGGGTAGTGCTCGGGGTAGGGTTAGGTGAAGGGCTAGTGGTTGGCAGAGGCCCACGGGCAGTGTTAGGGTTAGGGCTCATGTTAGGCCTAGGACTAGTGGTAGTGGTAGGGGATGGCCGAGGGCTAGGGGTAACTGTAGGAAGAGGGCTCCGGGTAGTCCTAGGACTCCGAACGGATGTAGGGCTGGATTAGGGTGTGGCTAATGGTGGGTCCAGGGTGATTCCATAGGACACGGGTTAGTGCTCTGGCTATCGGTAGGGCAAAGTGTACCGGTTGGCGACGGGCAAGTGCTAGGCTTCGGACTATAGTGAGCACTGGGCGTTGGTCTAGGGCCCGAGGTAGGACTAGTGGGAGCGATAGGCGTAGCGCTGGGGTAGGCAAAGGGCAAGGGGTGGGTGTCGGGGTAAACCTCGGAGTAGGCCTAGGACCAGGAGTGGGAGCTGTGGCTAGGGGTAGGGATGGGGGTGGGCTTATGGGTAGGGGGAGCTGTAGGGACAGGGGTAGGGGTAGGACCAGAGGTAGTGCTAGGCGTAGGCCTAGGGCGAGGGGTAGTGCTCGGGGTAACCTAACCCTAACCCTAACCCTAACCCTAACACTAATCCTAACCCTAACCCTAACCCTAACACCAACCCTAACCCTAACCCTAATGCTAACCCTAACGCTATACCTAACACCAACCCTAACCCTAATCCTAACCCTAACCCTAACACCAACCCTAACCCTAACCCTAACCATAACCATAACCCTATACATAACACCAACCCTAACCCTAACCCTAACCCTAACACCAACCCTAACCCTAACCCTAACCCTATACCTAACACCAACCCTAACCCTAACCCTAACCCTAACACCAACCCTAACCCTAACTCTAAACCCTAACCCTAACCCTAACCCTAACCCTAATCCTAACAAGGGCAAGGTGTACTGGTCAGCGACGGGCAAGTTCTAGGCCTCGGACGAGAGGGAGCCATGGGCGTTGGTCTAGGGCCCGAGCTAGGACTAGTGGAAACGGTAGGCGTAGCGCTGGGGTAGGCATAGGGCAATGGGTGGGTGTCGAGTTAAACCTCGGTGTAGGCCTAGGGCCAGGAGTGGGAGCTGTGGCTAGGGGTAGGGGTGGAGGTGGGCCTATGGGTAGGGGGAGCTGTAGGGCCAGGGGTAGTGGTAGGACCAGAGGTAGTGCTAGGCGTAGGCCTAGGGCGAGGGGTAGTGCTCGGGGTAGGGTTAGTTCAAGGGCTAGTGTTTGGCAGAGGCCCACGGGCAGTTTTAGGGTTAGGGCTCATGTTAAGCCTAGGACTAGTGGTAGTGGTAGGGGTTGGCCGAGGGCTAGGGGTAGGTGTCACGGGAGGGCTCCGAGTAGTCTTAGGACTCGGAACGGGTGTAGGACTGGATTAGGGTGTGGTAAGGGTGGGTCCAGGGTGATTTCGTAGGACACGGGTTAGTGTTCTGGCTATTGGTAGGCAAGGTGTACTGGTCGGAGACGGGCAAGTACTAGACTTCGGACTAGAGTGAGCACTGGGCGTTGGTCTAGGGCCCGAGCTAGGGCTAGTGGGAGCGGTAGGCGTAGCACTGGGGTAGGCATAGGGCAAGGGGTGGGTGTCGGGGTAAACCTCGGAGTAGGCTTTGGGCCAGAGGTTGGAGTTTTGGCTAGGGGTAGGGATGGGGGTGGGCCTATAATAGGGGAAGCTGTAGGGCCAGGGGTAGGGGTAGGACCAGAGGTAGTGCTAGGTGTAGGCCTAGGGCGAGGGGTAGTGCTCGGGGTAGGGTTAGGTGAAGGGCTAGTGGTTGGCAGAGGCCCACGGGCAGTGTTAGGTTTAGGGCTAATGTTAGGCCTAGGACTAGTGGTAGTGGTAGGGGATGGCCGAGGGCTAGGGGTAACTGTCACGGGAGGGCTCCGGGTAGTCCTAGGATTCCGAACGGATGTAGTGCTGGATTAGGGTGTGGCTAATGGTGGGTCCAGGGTGATATCGTAGGACACTAGTTAGTGCTCTGGCTATCGGTAGGGCAAGGTATACCGGTTGGCGACGGGCAAGTGCTAGGCTTCGGACTAGAGTGAGCACTGGGCGTTGGTCTAGGGCCCGAGGTAGGGCTAGTGGGAGCGGTAGGCGTAGCGCTAAGGTAGGCAAAGGGCAAGGGGTGGGTGTCGGGGTAAACCTCGGAGTAGGCCTAGTACCAGGAGTGGGAGCTGTGGCTAGGGGTAGGGATGGGGGTGGGCTTATGGGTAGGGGGAGCTGTAGGGACAGGGGTAGGGGTAGGACCAGAGGTAGTGGTAGGCGTAGGCCTAGGGCGAGGGGTAGTGCTCGGGGTAACCTAACCCTAACCCTAACCCTAACCCTAACACTAATCCTAACCCTAACCCTAACCCTAACACCAACCCTAACCCTAACCCTAATGCTAACCCTAACCCTATACCTAACACCAACCCTAACCCTAATCCTAATCCTAACCCTAACACCAACCCTAACCCTAACCCTAACCATAACCATAACCCTATACCTAACACCAACCCTAACCCTAACCCTAACCCTAACACCAACCCTAACCCTAACCCTAACCCTATACCTAACACCAACCCTAACCCTAACCCTAACCCTAACCCTAACACCAACCCTAACCCTAACTCTAAACCCTAACCCTAACCCTAACCCTAACCCTAACCCTAACCCTAACAAGGGCAAGGTGTACTGGTCAGCGACGGGCAAGTTCTAGGCCTCGGACTAGAAGGAGCCATGGGCGTTGGTCTAGGGCCCGAGCTAGGGCTAGTGAGAGCGGTAGGCGTAGCGCTGGGGTAGGCATAGGGCAAGGGGTGTGTGTCGAGGTAAACCTCGGAGTAGGCTTAGGGCCAGGAGTGGGAGTTGTGGCTAGGGGTAGGGAAGGGGGTGGGCCTATGGTAGGGGGAGCTGTAGGGCCAGGGGTAGGTGTAGGACCAGATGTAGTGCTAGGCGTAGGCCTAGGGCGAGGGGTAGTGGTCGGGGTAGGGTTAGGTGAAGGTCTAGTGGTTGGCAGAGGCCCACGGACAGTGTTATGGTTAGGGCTCATGTTAGGCCTTGGACTAGTGGTAGTAGTAAAAAATGGCCGAGGGCTAGGGGTAGGTGTCACGGGAGGGCTCCGGGTAGTCCTAGGACTTTGAACGGATGTGGGTCATGATTAGGGTGTGGCTAATGGTGCGTCCAGGGTGATTTTGTAGGACACGAGTTAGTGCTCTGGCTATCAGTAGGGCAAGGTGTACCGGTTGGCGACGTGCAAGTGCTAGGCTTCGGACTAGAGTGAGCACTGGGCGTTGGTCTAGGGCCCGAGGTAGGGCTAGTGGGTGCGGTAGGCGTAGCGCTGGGGTAGGCAAAGGGCAAGGGGTGGGTGTCGGGGTAAACCTCGGAGTAGGCCTAGGACCAGGAGTGGAAGCTGTGGCTAGCGTTAGGGATGGGGGTGGGCCTATGGGTACGGGGAGCTGTAGAAACAGAGGTAGGGGTAGGACCAGAGGTAGTGCTAGGCGTAGACCTAGGGCGAGGGGTAGTGCTCGGCGTAACCTAACCCTAACCCTAACCCTAACACTAACCCTAACCCTAACACTAAGACCAACCCTAACCCTAACCCTAACGCTAACCCTAACCCTATACCTAACACCAACCCTAACCCTAACCCTAACCCTAACCCTAACACCAACCCTAACCCTAACCCTAACCCTAACCCTAACACCAACCCTAACCCTAATCCTAACCCTAACCCTAACCCTAACCCTAACCCTAACCCTAACCTAACACTAACCCTAACCCTAACCCTAACCTTAACACCAACACTAACCCTAACTCTAACCCTAACCCTAACACTATACCTAACACCAACACTAACGCTAACCCTAACCCTAACCCTAACACCAACCCTAACCCTAACCCTAACCCTAACCCTAACACCAACCCTAATCCTAATCCTAACCCTAACCCTAACCCTAACCCTAACCCTAACACCAACCCTAACCCTAAATCTAACCCTAACCCTAACCCTAAACCAAACACCAACCCTGACCCTAACCCTAACCATAACCCTAACACCAACCCTAACCCTAACCCTAACCCTAAACCCTAATCCAACCCTAACCCTAACCCTAACACTAACCCTAACAAGGGCAAGGTGTACTGGTCAGCGACGGGCAAGTTCTAGGCCTCGGACTAGAGGGAGCCATGGGCGTTGGTCTTTGGCCCGAGCTAGGGCTAGTGAGAGCAATAGGCGTAGCGCTGGGGTAGGCATAGGGCAAGGGGTGGGTGTCGAGGTAAACCTCGGAGTAGGCCTAGGGCCAGGAGTGGGAGCTGTGGCTAGGGGTAGGGGTGGGGGTGGGCCTATGGGTAGGGGGAGCTGTAGGGCCAGGGGTAGTGGTAGGACCAGAGGTAGTGCTAGGCGTAAACCTAGGGCGAGGGGTAGTGCTCGGGGTAGGGTTAGTTGAAGGGCTAGTGTTTGGCAGAGGCCCACGGGCAGTGTTAGGGTTAGGGCTCATGTTAAGCCTAGGACTAGTGGTAGTGGTAGGGGTTGGCCGAGGGCTAGGGGTAGGTGTCACGAAATGGCTCCGGGTAGTCCTAGGACTCGGAACAGGTGTAGGGCTGTATTAGGGTGTGGTAAGGGTGGGTTTAGGGTGATTTCGTAGGACACAAGTTACTGCTCTGGCTAACGGTAGGGCAAGGTATACTGGTCGGCCTCGGGCAAGTGGTAGGCCTCTGAATATAGAGAGCACTGGGCGTTGGTCTAGGGCCCGAGCTAGGGCTAGTGGGAGCGGTAGGCGTAGCGCTGGGATAGGCATAGGGCAAGGGGTGGGTGTCGGGGTCAACTTCGGAGTAGGTTTGGGCCAGGAGTTGGAGTTTTGGCTAGGGGTAGGGATGGGGGTGGGCCCAGGTGTAGGAGGAGCTGTAGGGCCAGGGGTAGGGGTAGGAACAGAGGTAGTGCTAGGCGTAGGCCTAGGGCGAGGGGTAGTGCTCGGGGTAGGGTTAGTTGAAGGGCTAGTAGTTGGCAGAGGCCCATGGGCAGTGTTAGAGTTAGGGCTCATGTTAAGCCTAGGACTAGTGGTAGTGGTAGGGGTTGGCCGAGGGCTAGGGGTAGGTGTCACGGGAGGGCTCCGTGTAATCCTAGGACTCAGAACAGGTGTAGGGCTGGATTAGGGTGTGGTAAGGGTGGGTCCAGGGTGATTTCGTAGAACACGGGTTACTGCTCTGGCTAACTGTAGGGCAAGGTGTACTGTTCGGCGACGGGCAAGTGCTAGGCCTCGGACTAGATGAGCACTGGGCTTTGGTCTAGGGCCCGAGCTAGGGCTAGTGGGAGCGATAGGCGTAGCGCTGGGGTAGGCATAGGGCAAGGGGTGGGTGTCGGGGTAAACCTCGGAGTAGGCTTTGGGACAGAGGTTGGAGTTGTGGCTAGGGGTAGGGATGGGGGTGGGCCTATTAGTAGGGGGAGCTGTAGGGCCAGGGGTAGGGGCAGGATTAGAGGTAGTGCTAGGCGTAAGCCTAGGGCGAGGGGTAGTGCTCGGTGTAGGGTTAGGTAAGGGCTAGTGGTTGGCAGAGGCCCTCGGACAGTGTTAGGGTTAGGGCTTATGATAGGCCTAATACTAGTGGTAGTGGTAGGGGATAGCCGAAGGCTAGGGGTAGGTGTCACGGGAGGGCTCCGCATAGTCCTAGGACTCCGAACGGATGTGGGGCATGATTAGTGTGTGGCTAATGGTGGGTCCAGGGTGATTTCGTAGGACAAGGGTTAGTGATCTGGCTTTCGGTAGGGCAGGGTGTAGTGGTCGGTGACGGGCAAGTGCTAGGCTTCGGACTAGAGTGAGCACTGGGCGTTGGTTTAGGGCCCGAGGTAGGGCTAGTGGGAGCGGTAGGTGTAGCGCTGGGTAGGCAAAGAGCAAGGGGTGGGTGTCGGGGTAAACCTCGGAGTAGGCCTAGGACCAGGAGTGGGAGCTGTGGCTAGGGGTAGGGATGGGGGTGGGCCTATGGGTAGGGGGAGTTGTAGGGCCAGGTGTAGGAGTAGGACCAGAGGTAGTGCCAGGCGTACGCCTAGGGCGAGGGGTAGTGCTCGGAGTGACCTAACCCTAACCCTAACCCTAACCCTAACCCTAACACCAAACCTAACGCTAATCCTAACCCTAACCCTAACACCAACCCTAACCCTAACACCAACCCTAACCCTAATCTTAACCCTAAAACTAACACCAACCCTAACCCTAACCCTAACCCTAAACCCTAACCCTAACCCTTACCCTAACCCTAACAAGGGCAATGTGTACTAGTCAGCGACGGGCAAGTTCTAGGCCTCGGACTAGAGGGAGCCATGGGCGTTGGTCTAGGGCCCGAGCTAGGGCTAGTGGGAGCGGTAGGCGTAGCGCTGGGGTAGGCATAGGGCAAGGGGTGGGTGTCGAGGTAAACCTCGGAGTAGGCCTAGGGCCAGGAGTGGGAGCTGTGGCTAGGGGTAGGGGTGGGGGTGGGCCTATGGGTAGGGGAACTGTAGGGCCAGGGGTAGTGGTAGGACCAGAGGTAGTGCTAGGCGTAGGCCTAGGGCGAGGGGTAGTGCTCGGGGTAGGGTTAGTTGAAGGGCTAGTGTTTGGCAGAGGCCCACGGGCAGTGTTAGTGTTAGGGCTCATGTTAAGCATAGGACTAGTGGTAGTAGTAGGGGTTGGCCGAGGGCTAGGGGTAGGTGTCACGAAATGGCTCCGGGTAGTCCTAGGACTCGGAACAGGTGTAGGGCTGTATTAGGGTGTGGTAAGGGTGGGTCCAGGGTGATTTCGTAGGACAGGGGTTACTGCTCTGGCTAACGGTAGGGCAAGGTGTACTGGTCGGCCTCGGGCAAGTGGTAGGCCTCTGAGTAGAGAGAGCACTGGGCGTTGGTCTAGGGCCCGAGCTAGGGCTAGTGGGAGCGATAGGCTTAGCGCTGGGATAGGCATAGGGCAAGGGGTGGGTGTCAGGGTAAACTTCGGAGTAGGCTTTGGGCCAGGAGTTGGAGTTTTGGCTAGGGGTAGGGATGGGGGTGCGCCTATGAATAGGGGGAGCTGTATGGCCAGGGGTAGGGGTAGGACAAGAGGTAGTGCCAGGCGTAGGCCTAGGGCGAGGGGTAGTGCTCGGGGTAACCTGAACATAACCCTAACCCTAACCCTAACCCTAACCCTAACATCAACCCTAAATCTAACACTAACCCTAACCCTAACCCTAAACCTAACACCAACCCTAACCCTAACCCTAAACCTAACCCTAACCTTATACCTAACACCAACCCTAACCCTAACCCTAACCCTAACCCTAACACCAACCCTAACCCTAATCCTAACCCTAACCCTAACCCTAACCCTAACCCTAACCCTAATTCTAACCCTAAACCTAACACCAACCCTAACCCTAACCCTAACCCTAACCTAACACCAACCCTAACCCTAACCCTAACCCTAAACCCTAATCCTAACCCTAACCCTAACCCTAACCCTAACCCTAAACCTAACCCTAACAAGGGCAAGGTGTACTGGTCAGCGACGGACAAGTTCTAGGCCTCGGACTAGAGGGAGCCATGGGCGTTGGTCTAGGGCCCGAGCTAGGGCTAGTGAGAGCGGTAGGCGTAGCGCTGGGGTAGGCATAGGGCAAGGGGTGGGTGTCGAGGTAAACCTCGGAGTAGGCCTAGGGCCAGGAGTGGGAGCTGTGGCTAGGGGTAGGGATGGGGGTGGGCCTATAAGTAGGGGGAGCTGTTGAACCAGGGGTAGGGGTAGGACCAGAGGTAGTGCTAGCCGTAAGCCTAGGGCGAGGTGTAGTGCTCGGGGTAGGGTTAGGTGAAGGGCTAGTGGTTGGCAGAGGCCCACGGGCAGTGTTAGGGTTAGGGCTCATGTTAGGCCTAGGACCAGTGGTAGTGGTAGGGGATGGCCGAGGCCTAGGGGTAACTGTCAGAAGAGGGCTCCGGGTATTCTTAGGACTCCGAACGGATGTAGGGCTGGATTAGGGTGTGGCTAATGGTGGGTCCAGGGTGATTTCGTAGGACACGGGTTAGTGCTCTGGCTATCGGTAGGGCAAGGTGTACCGGTTGGCGACGGGCAAGTGCTAGGCTTCGGACTAGAGTGAGCACTGGGCGTTGGTCTAGGGCCCGAGGTAGGGCTAGTGGGAGCGGTAGGCGTAGCGCTGGGGTAGGCAAAGGGCAAGGGGTGGGTGTCGGTGTAAACCTCGGAGTAGGCCTAGGATCAGGATTGGGAGCTGTGGCTAGGGTTAGGGATGGGGGTGGGCCTATGGGTAGGGGGAGCTGTAGGGACAGGGGTAGGGATGGGACCAGAGGTAGTGCTAGGCGTAGGCCTAGGGTGAGGGGTAGTGCTCGGGGTAACCTAACACTAACCCTAACCCTATCACTAACCCTAACCCTAAACCTAACCGTAACACCAACCCTAACCCTAACCCTAATGCTAACCCTAACCCTAACCCTAACACCAACCCTAACCCTAACCCTAACCCTAACACCAACCCTAACCCTAACCCTAACCCTAACCCTAACCCTATACCTAACACCAATCCTAACCCTAACCCTAAACCCTAACCCTAACCCTAACTCTAACCCTAATCCTAACCCTAACAAAGGCAAGGTGTACTGGTCAGCGACGGGCAAGTTCTAGGCCTCGGACGAGAGGGAGCCATGGGCGTTGGTCTAGGGCCCGAGCTAGGGCTAGTGGAAAAGGTAGGCGTAGCGCTGGGGTAGGCATACGGCAAGGGGTGGGTGTCGAGGTAAACCTCGGTGTAGGCCTAGGGCCAGGAGTGGGAGCTGTGGCTAGGGGTAGGGGTGGAGGTGGGCCTATGGGTAGGGGGAGCTGTAGGGCCAGGGGTAGTGGTAGGACCAGAGGTAGTGCTAGGCGTAGGCCTAGGGCGAGGGGTAGTGCTCGGGGTAGTGTTAGTTGAAGGGCTAGTGGTTGGCAGAGGCCCACGGGCAGTGTTAGGGTTAGGGCTCATGTTAAGCCTAGGACTAGTGGTAGTGGTAGGGGTTGGCCGAGAGCTAGTGGTAGCTGTCACGGGAGGGCTCCGGGTAGTCCTAGGACTCGGAACAGCTGTAGGGCTGGATTAGGGTGTGGAAAGTTTGAGTCCAGGGTGATTTCATAGGACACGGGATAATGCAAAGGCTAACGGTAGGGCAAGGTGTACTGGTCGGCCTCGGGCAAGTGGTAGACCTCTGAGTAGATGAGCACTGGGCGTTGGTCTAGGGCTCGAGCTAGGGCTAGTGGGAGCGATAGGCGTAGCGCTGGGGTAGGCATAGAGCAAGGGGTGGGAGTCAAGGTAAACCTCGGAGTAGGCTTTGGCCCAGGAGTTGGAGTTGTGGCTAGGGGTAGGGATGGGGGTGGGCCTATGGGTAGGGGGAGCTGTAGGGCCAGAGGTAGGGGTAGGACCAAAGGTAGTGCTAGGCGTAGGCCTAGGGCGAGGGGTAGTGCTCGGGGTAGGGTTAGTTTAAGGGCTAGTGGTTGGCAGAGGCCCACGGGCAGTGTTAAGGTTAGGGCTCATGTTAAGCCTAGGACTAGTGGTAGTGGTAGGGGTTGGCCGAGAGCTAGGGGTAGGTGTCACGGGAGGGCTCCGAGTAGTCCTAGGACTCGGAACGGGTGTAGGGCTGGATTAGGGTGTGGTAAGAGTGGGTCCAGGGTGATTTCGTAGGACACGGGTTAGTGTTCTGGCTATTGGTAGGCAAGGTGTACTGATCGGCGACGGGCAAGTGCTAGGCTTCGGACTAGAGTGAGCACTGGGTGTTGGTCTAAAGCCCGAGGTAGGGCTAGTGGGAGCGGTAGGCATAGCGCTAAGGTAGGCAAAGGGCAAGGGGTTGGTGTCAGGGTAAACCTCGGAGTAGGCCTAGGACCAGGAGTGAAAGCTGTGGCTAGGGGTAGGGATGGGGGTGGGCCTATGGGTAGGGGGAGCTGTAGGGCCAGGGGTAGGGGTAGGACCAGAGGTAGTGCTAGGCGTAGGCCTAGGGCAAGGGGTAGTGCTCGGGGTATCCTAACCCTAACCCTAACCCTAACACTAACCTTAACCCTAACCCTAACCCTAACACCAACCCTAACCCTAACCCTAACCCTAACCCTAACCCTATACCTAACACCAACCCTAACCCTAACCCTAACCCTAACACCAACCCTAA
Organism: Rhinolophus hipposideros; assembly: GCF_964194185.1. NCBI lineage: Eukaryota > Metazoa > Chordata > Mammalia > Chiroptera > Rhinolophidae > Rhinolophus > Rhinolophus hipposideros. Next base: position 332,041 of record NW_027668855.1, on the reverse strand, counting down.
CCCTAACCCTAACCCTAACCCTAACCCTATACCTAACACCAACCCTAACCCTAACCCTAACCCTAACACCTACCCTAACCCTAATCTAACCCTAACCCTAACACTAACCCTAACACCAACCCTAACCCTAACCCTAACACCAACCCTAACCCTAATCCTAACCCTAACCCTAACCCTAACACCAACCCTAACCCTAACCCTAACCCTAACACCAACCCTAACCCTAACCCTAACCCTAACGCTAACCCTAAATCTAACACCAACCCTAGCCCTAACCCTAACCGTAACCCTAACAAGGGCAAGGTGTACTGGTCAGCGACGGGCAAGTTCTAGGCCTCGGACTAGAGGAAGCCATGGGCGTTGGTCTAGGGCCCGAGCTAGGGCTAGTGGGAGCGGTAGGAGTAACGCTGGGGTAGGCATAGGGTAAGGGGTGGGTGTCGAGATAAACCTCGGAGTAGGCCTAGGGCCAGGAGTGGGAGATGTGGCTAGGGGTAGGGGTGGGGGTGGGCCCATGGGTAAGGAAAGCTGTAGGGCCAGGGGTAGGGGTACGACCAGAGGTAGTACTAGGCGTATGCCTAGGGCGAGTGGTAGTGCTCGGGGTAACCTAACCGTAACCCTAACCCTAACCCAAACCCTAACCCTAACCCTAACACCAACCGTAACCCTAACCCTAACCCTAACCCTAACCCTAAACCTTAAACCAACCCTAACCCTAACCCTAACCCTAAACCTAACAAGGGCAATGTGTACTGGTCAGCGACGGGCAAGTTCTAAACCTCGGACTAGAGGAAGCCAAGGGCATTGGTTTAGGGCCCGAGCTAGGGCTAGTGGGAGCGATAGGCGTAGCGCTCGGGTAGGCATAGGGCAAGGGGTGGGTGTCGGGGTAAACCTCGGAGTAGGCCTAGTGTCAGGAGTTGGAGCTGTGGCTAGGGGTAGGGATTTGGGTGGGCCTGGTTAGGGGGAGCTGTAGGGCCAGGGGTAGCGGTAGGACCAGAGGTAATGCTAGGCGTAGGCCTAGGGCGAGGGGTAGTGCTCTGGGTAGGGATGGTGAAGGGCTAGTGGTTGGCTGAGGCCCACGGGCAGTATCAGTCTTAGGGCTCATGTTAGGCCTAGGACTAGTGGTAGTGGTAGGGGTTGGATGAGGGCTAGGGGTAGGTGACACGGGAGGGCTCCGGGTAGTCCTAGGACTCAAAACGGGTGTAGGGCTGGATTAGGGTGTGGTAAGGGTGGGTCCAAGGTGATTTCCTAGGACACGGGTTAGTGCTCTGGCTAAAGGTAGAACAAGGTGTACCGGTTGGCGTCGGGCAAGTGGTAGGCCTCGGACTAGAGGGAGCACTGGGCGTTGGTTTAGGGCCCGAGCTAGGGCTAGTGGGAGCGGTAGGCGTAGCACTGGGGTAGGCATAGGGCAAAGGGTGGGTGTAGGGGTAAACCTCGGAGTAGGCTTTGGGCCAGGAGTTGGAGTTGTGGCTAGGGGTAGGGATGGGGGTGGGACTATGGGTAGGGGGAGCTGTAGGGCCAGGGGTAGGGGTAGGACCAGATGTAGTGCTAGGCGTAGGCCTAGGGCGAGGGGTAGTGCTCGGGGTAGGGTTAGGTGAAGGGCTAGTGGTTGGCAGAGGCCCACGGGCAGTGTTAGGGTTAGGGCTCATGTTAAGCCTAGGACTAGTGGTAGTGGTAGGGGATGGCCGAGGGCTAGGGTAGGTGTCACGGGAGGGCTGCGGGTATTCCTAGGCTCCAAACGGATGTGGGCATGATTAGGGTTTGGCTAATGGTAGGTCCAGGGTGATTTCGTAGGACACGGGTTAGTGCTCTGGCTATTGGTAGGGCAAGGTGTACCGGTTGGCGACGGGCAAGTGCTAGGCTTCGGACTAAAGTGAGCACTGGGCGTTGGTCTAGGGCCCAAGGTAGGGCTAGTGGAGCGGTAGGCGTAGCGCTGGGGTAGGCAAAGGGCAAGTGGTGGGTGTCGGGGTAAACCTCGGAGTAGGCCTAGGACCAGGAGTGGGAGCTGTGGCTAGGGGTAGGGATGGGGGTGGGCCTATGGGTAGGGGGAGCTGTAGGGACAGGGGTAGGGGTAGGACCAGAGGTAGTGCTAGGCGTAGGCCTAGGACGAGGGGTACTGCTCGGGGTAACCTAACCCTAACCCTAACCCTAACACTAACCCTAACCCTAACCCTAACACCAAACCTAACCCTAACCCTAAACCTAACCCTAAACCTATACCTAACACCAACCCTAACCCTAACCCTAACCCTATCCCTAAACCCAACCCTAACCCTAACCCTAACCCTAACCCTATACCTAACACCAACCCTAACCCTAACCCTAACCCTAACACCAACCCTAACCCTAACCCTAACCCTATACCTAACACCAACCCTAACCCTAACCCTAACCCTAACCCTAACACCAACCCTAACACTAACCCTAACCCTAACCCTAACCCTAACCCTAACACCAACCCTAAACCTAACCCTAACCCTAAACCCTAACCCTAACCCTTACCCTAACCCTAACCCTAACAAGGGCAAGGTGTAATGGTCAGCGACGGGCAAGTTCTAGGCCTCGGACGAGAGGGAGCCACAATCGTTGGTCTAGAGCCCGAGCTAGTGCTAGTGGAAACGGTACGCGTAGCGCTGGAGTAGGCATAGGGCAAGGGGTGGGTGTCGAGGTAAACCTCGGAGTACGCCTAGGGCCAGGAGTGGGAACTGTGGCTAGGGGTAGGGGTGGGGGTGAGCCTATGGGTAGAAGGATCTGTAGGGCCAGGTGTAGTGGTAGGACCAGAGGTAGTGCTAGGCGAAGGCCTAGGGCGAGGGGTAGTGCTCGGGGTAGGGTTAGTTGAAGGGCTAGTGTTTGACAGAGGCCCACAAGCAGTGTTAAAGTTAGGGCTCATGTTAAGCCTAGGACTAGTGGTAGTGGTAGGGGTTGGCCGAGGGCTAGGGGTAGGTGTCACGAAATGGCTCCGGGTAGTCCTAGGACTCGGAACAGGTGTAGGGCTGTATTAGGGTGTGGTAAGGGTGGGTCCAGGGTGATTTCGTAGGACACGGGTTACTGCTCTGGCTAACGGTAGGGCAAGGTGTACTGGTCGGCCTCGGGCAAGTGGTAGGCCTCTGACTAGAGAGAGCACTGGGCGTTGGTGTAGGGCCCGAGCTAGGGCTAGAGGGAGCGGTAGGCGTAGCGCTGGGATAGGCATAGGGCAAGGGGTGGGTGTCAGGGTAAAGTTCGGAGTAGGCTTTGGGCCAGAAGTTGGAGTTTTGTCTAGGGGTAGGGATGGGGATGGGCCCAAGGGTAGAAGGAGCTGTAGGGCCAGGGGTAGGGGTAGGACCAGAGGTAGTGCTAGGCGTAGGCCTAGGGCGAGGGATAGTGCTCGGGGTAGGGTTAGGTGAAGGGCTAGTGGTTGGCAGAGGCCCACGGGCAGTGTTAGGGTTAGGGCTCATGTTAGGCCTAGGACTAGTGGTAGTGGTAAGGGATGGCCGAGGGCTAGGGGTAACTGTCACGGAAGGGCTCCGGGTAGTCCTAGGACTCCGAACAAATGTAGGGCTGGGTTAGGGTGTGGCTAATGGTGGGTCCAGAGTGATTTCGTAGGACACGGGTTAGTTCTCTGGCTATCGGTAGGGCAAGGTGTACTGGTTGGCGACGGGCAAGTGCTAGGCTTCGGACTAGAGTGAGTACTGGGCGTTGGTCTAGGGCCCGAGGTAGGGCTAGTGGGAGCGGTAGGCGTAGCGCTGGGGTAGGCAAAAAGCAAGGGGTGGGTGTCGGGGTAAACCTCGGAGTAGGCCTAGGACCAGGAGTGGGAGCTGTGTCTAGGGGTAGGTATGGGGGTGGGCCTATGGGTAGGGGGAGCTGTAGGGACAGGTGCAGGGGTAGGACCAGAGGTAGTGCTAGGCGTAAAACTAGGGCGAGGGGTAGTGCTCGGGGTAACCTAACCCTAACCCTAACACCAACCCTAACCCTAACCCTAACTCTAACCCTAACCCTAACACCAACCCTAACCCTAAACCTAACCCTAACCCTATACCTAACACCAACCCTAACCCTAACCCTAACCCTAACCCTATACCTAACACCAACCCTAAGCCTAACACCAACCCTAACCCTAACCCTAACCCTAACCCTAACACCAACCCTAACCCTAACCCTAACCCTAACCCTATACCTAACACCAACCCTAACCCTAACCCTAAATCCTAACCCTAACCCTAACCCTAACCCTAACCCTAACCCTAACCCTAACAAGGGCAAGGTGTACTGGTCAGCCTCGGGCAAGTGGTAGACCTCTGACTAGATGAGCACTGGGCGTTGGTCTAGGGCCCGAGCTAGGTCTAGTGGGAGCGATAGGCGTAGCGCTTGGGTAGGCATAGAGCAAGGGGTGGGAGTCAGGGTAAACCTCGGAGTAGGCTTTGGCCCAGGAGTTGAAGTTGTAGATAGGGGTAGGGTTGGGGGTGGGCCCATGGGTAGGGGAAGCTGTAGGGCCAGGGGTAGCGGTAAAACCAGAGGTAGTGCTGGGCGGACGCCTAGGGCGAGGTGTAGTGCTCGGGGTAGGGTTAGTTGAAGGGCTAGTGTTTGGCAGAGGCCCACGGGCAGTGTTAAGGTTAAGGCTCATGTTAAGCCTCGGACTAGTGGTAGTGGTAGGGGTTGGCCGAGGGCTAGGGGTAGGTGTCACGGGAGGGCTCCAAGTAGTCCTAGGACTCGGACGGGTGTAGGGCTGGATTAGGATGTAATAAGGGTGGGTCCAGGGTGATTTCGTAGGACACGGGTTAGTGTTCTGGCTATTGGTAGGCAAGGTGTACTGGTCGGCGACGGGCAAGTGATAGGCTTCGGACTAGAGTGAGCAATGGGTGTTGGTCTAGGGCCCGAGGTAGGGCTAGTGGGAGCGGTAGACGTAGCGCTATGGTAGGCAAAGGGCAAGGGGTGGGTGTCGGGGTAAACCTCGGAGTAGGCCTAGGACCAGGTGTGGGAGCTGTGTCTAGGGGTAGGGACGGGGGTGGGCCTATGGGTAGGGGGAGCTGTAGGGCCAGGGTTAGAGGTAGGACCAGAGGTAGTGCCAGGCGTACGCCTAGGGCGAGGGGTAGTGCTCGGGGTGACCTAACCCTAACCCTAACCCTAACCCTAACCCTAACCCTAACACCAACCCTAACGCTAATCCTAACCCTAACCCTAACACCAACCCTAACCCTAACACCAACCCTAACCCTAATCTTAACCCTAAAACTAACACCAACCCTAACCCTAACCCTAACCCTAAACCCTAACCCTAACCCTTACCCTAACCCTAACAAGGGCAATGTGTACTAGTCAGCGACGGGCAAGTTCTAGGCCTCGGACTAGAGGGAGCCATGGGCGTTGGTCTAGGGCCCGAGCTAGGGCTAGTGGGAGCGGTAGGCGTAGCGCTGGGGTAGGCATAGGGCAAGGGGTGGGTGTCGAGGTAAACCTCGGAGTAGGCCTAGGGCCAGGAGTGGGAGCTGTGGCTAGGGGTAGGGGTGGGGGTGGGCCTATGGGTAGGGGAACTGTAGGGCCAGGGGTAGTGGTAGGACCAGAGGTAGTGCTAGGCGTAGGCCTAGGGCGAGGGGTAGTGCTCGGGGTAGGGTTAGTTGAAGGGCTAGTGTTTGGCAGAGGCCCACGGGCAGTGTTAGTGTTAGGGCTCATGTTAAGCATAGGACTAGTGGTAGTAGTAGGGGTTGGCCGAGGGCTAGGGGTAGGTGTCACGAAATGGCTCCGGGTAGTCCTAGGACTCGGAACAGGTGTAGGGCTGTATTAGGGTGTGGTAAGGGTGGGTCCAGGGTGATTTCGTAGGACAGGGGTTACTGCTCTGGCTAACGGTAGGGCAAGGTGTACTGGTCGGCCTCGGGCAAGTGGTAGGCCTCTGAGTAGAGAGAGCACTGGGCGTTGGTCTAGGGCCCGAGCTAGGGCTAGTGGGAGCGATAGGCTTAGCGCTGGGATAGGCATAGGGCAAGGGGTGGGTGTCGGGGTAAACTTCGGAGTAGGCTTTGGGCCAGGAGTTGGAGTTTTGGCTAGGGGTAGGGATGGGGGTGCGCCTATGAATAGGGGGAGCTGTATGGCCAGGGGTAGGGGTAGGACAAGAGGTAGTGCCAGGCGTAGGCCTAGGGCGAGGGGTAGTGCTCGGGGTAACCTGAACATAACCCTAACCCTAACCCTAACCCTAACCCTAACATCAACCCTAAATCTAACACTAACCCTAACCCTAACCCTAAACCTAACACCAACCCTAACCCTAACCCTAAACCTAACCCTAACCTTATACCTAACACCAACCCTAACCCTAACCCTAACCCTAACCCTAACACCAACCCTAACCCTAATCCTAACCCTAACCCTAACCCTAACCCTAACCCTAACCCTAATTCTAACCCTAAACCTAACACCAACCCTAACCCTAACCCTAACCCTAACCTAACACCAACCCTAACCCTAACCCTAACCCTAAACCCTAATCCTAACCCTAACCCTAACCCTAACCCTAACCCTAAACCTAACCCTAACAAGGGCAAGGTGTACTGGTCAGCGACGGCCAAGTTCTAGGCCTCGGACTAGAGGGAGCCATGGGCGTTGGTCTAGGGCCCGAGCTAGGGCTAGTGAGAGCGGTAGGCGTAGCGCTGGGGTAGGCATAGGGCAAGGGGTGGGTGTCGAGGTAAACCTCGGAGTAGGCCTAGGGCCAGGAGTGGGAGCTGTGGCTAGGGGTAGGGATGGGGGTGGGCCTATAAGTAGGGGGAGCTGTTGAACCAGGGGTAGGGGTAGGACCAGAGGTAGTGCTAGCCGTAAGCCTAGGGCGAGGTGTAGTGCTCGGGGTAGGGTTAGGTGAAGGGCTAGTGGTTGGCAGAGGCCCACGGGCAGTGTTAGGGTTAGGGCTCATGTTAGGCCTAGGACCAGTGGTAGTGGTAGGGGATGGCCGAGGCCTAGGGGTAACTGTCAGAAGAGGGCTCCGGGTATTCTTAGGACTCCGAACGGATGTAGGGCTGGATTAGGGTGTGGCTAATGGTGGGTCCAGGGTGATTTCGTAGGACACGGGTTAGTGCTCTGGCTATCGGTAGGGCAAGGTGTACCGGTTGGCGACGGGCAAGTGCTAGGCTTCGGACTAGAGTGAGCACTGGGCGTTGGTCTAGGGCCCGAGGTAGGGCTAGTGGGAGCGGTAGGCGTAGCGCTGGGGTAGGCAAAGGGCAAGGGGTGGGTGTCGGTGTAAACCTCGGAGTAGGCCTAGGATCAGGATTGGGAGCTGTGGCTAGGGTTAGGGATGGGGGTGGGCCTATGGGTAGGGGGAGCTGTAGGGACAGGGGTAGGGATGGGACCAGAGGTAGTGCTAGGCGTAGGCCTAGGGTGAGGGGTAGTGCTCGGGGTAACCTAACACTAACCCTAACCCTATCACTAACCCTAACCCTAAACCTAACCGTAACACCAACCCTAACCCTAACCCTAATGCTAACCCTAACCCTAACCCTAACACCAACCCTAACCCTAACCCTAACCCTAACACCAACCCTAACCCTAACCCTAACCCTAACCCTAACCCTATACCTAACACCAATCCTAACCCTAACCCTAAACCCTAACCCTAACCCTAACTCTAACCCTAATCCTAACCCTAACAAAGGCAAGGTGTACTGGTCAGCGACGGGCAAGTTCTAGGCCTCGGACGAGAGGGAGCCATGGGCGTTGGTCTAGGGCCCGAGCTAGGGCTAGTGGAAAAGGTAGGCGTAGCGCTGGGGTAGGCATACGGCAAGGGGTGGGTGTCGAGGTAAACCTCGGTGTAGGCCTAGGGCCAGGAGTGGGAGCTGTGGCTAGGTGTAGGGGTGGAGGTGGGCCTATGGGTAGGGGGAGCTGTAGGGCCAGAGGTAGTGGTAGGACCAGAGGTAGTGCTAGGCGTAGGCCTAGGGCGAGGGGTAGTGCTCGGGGTAGTGTTAGTTGAAGGGCTAGTGGTTGGCAGAGGCCCACGGGCAGTGTTAGGGTTAGGGCTCATGTTAAGCCTAGGACTAGTGGTAGTGGTAGGGGTTGGCCGAGAGCTAGTGGTAGGTGTCACGGGAGGGCTCCGGGTAGTCCTAGGACTCGGAACAGGTGTAGGGCTGGATTAGGGTGTGGAAAGTTTGAGTCCAGGGTGATTTCATAGGACACGGGATAATGCAAAGGCTAACGGTAGGGCAAGGTGTACTGGTCGGCCTCGGGCAAGTGGTAGACCTCTGAGTAGATGAGCACTGGGCGTTGGTCTAGGGCTCGAGCTAGGGCTAGTGGGAGCGATAGGCGTAGCGCTGGGGTAGGCATAGAGCAAGGGGTGGGAGTCAAGGTAAACCTCGGAGTAGGCTTTGGCCCAGGAGTTGGAGTTGTGGCTAGGGGTAGGGATGGGGGTGGGCCTATGGGTAGGGGGAGCTGTAGGGCCAGAGGTAGGGGTAGGACCAGAGGTAGTGCTAGGCGTAGGCCTAGGGCGAGGGGTAGTGCTCGGGGTAGGGTTAGTTTAAGGGCTAGTGGTTGGCAGAGGCCCACGGGCAGTGTTAAGGTTAGGGCTCATGTTAAGCCTAGGACTAGTGGTAGTGGTAGGGGTTGGCCGAGAGCTAGGGGTAGGTGTCACGGGAGGGCTCCGAGTAGTCCTAGGACTCGGAACGGGTGTAGGGCTGGATTAGGGTGTGGTAAGAGTGGGTCCAGGGTGATTTCGTAGGACACGGGTTAGTGTTCTGGCTATTGGTAGGCAAGGTGTACTGATCGGCGACGGGCAAGTGCTAGGCTTCGGACTAGAGTGAGCACTGGGTGTTGGTCTAAAGCCCGAGGTAGGGCTAGTGGGAGCGGTAGGCATAGCGCTAAGGTAGGCAAAGGGCAAGGGGTTGGTGTCAGGGTAAACCTCGGAGTAGGCCTAGGACCAGGAGTGAAAGCTGTGGCTAGGGGTAGGGATGGGGGTGGGCCTATGGGTAGGGGGAGCTGTAGGGCCAGGGGTAGGGGTAGGACCAGAGGTAGTGCTAGGCGTAGGCCTAGGGCAAGGGGTAGTGCTCGGGGTATCCTAACCCTAACCCTAACCCTAACACTAACCTTAACCCTAACCCTAACCCTAACACCAACCCTAACCCTAACCCTAACCCTAACCCTAACCCTATACCTAACACCAACCCTAACCCTAACCCTAACCCTAACACCAACCCTAACCCTAACCCTAACCCTAACCCTATACCTAACACCAACCCTAACCCTAACCCTAACCCTAACACCTACCCTAACCCTAATCTAACCCTAACCCTAACACTAACCCTAACACCAACCCTAACCCTAACCCTAACACCAACCCTAACCCTAATCCTAACCCTAACCCTAACCCTAACACCAACCCTAACCCTAACCCTAACCCTAACACCAACCCTAACCCTAACCCTAACCCTAACGCTAACCCTAAATCTAACACCAACCCTAGCCCTAACCCTAACCGTAACCCTAACAAGGGCAAGGTGTACTGGTCAGCGACGGGCAAGTTCTAGGCCTCGGACTAGAGGAAGCCATGGGCGTTGGTCTAGGGCCCGAGCTAGGGCTAGTGGGAGCGGTAGGAGTAACGCTGGGGTAGGCATAGGGTAAGGGGTGGGTGTCGAGATAAACCTCGGAGTAGGCCTAGGGCCAGGAGTGGGAGATGTGGCTAGGGGTAGGGGTGGGGGTGGGCCCATAAGTAGGGAAAGCTGTAGGGTCAGGGGTAGGGGTACGACCAGAGGTAGTACTAGGCGTATGCCTAGGGCGAGTGGTAGTGCTCGGGGTAACCTAACCGTAACCCTAACCCTAACCCAAACCCTAACCCTAACCCTAACACCAACCGTAACCCTAACCCTAACCCTAACCCTAACCCTAACCCTAAACCTTAAACCAACCCTAACCCTAACCCTAACCCTAAACCTAACAAGGGCAATGTGTACTGGTCAGCGACGGGCAAGTTCTAAACCTCGGACTAGAGGAAGCCAAGGGCATTGGTTTAGGGCCCGAGCTAGGGCTAGTGGGAGCGATAGGCGTAGCGCTCGGGTAGGCATAGGGCAAGGGGTGGGTGTCGGGGTAAACCTCGGAGTAGGCCTAGTGTCAGGAGTTGGAGCTGTGGCTAGGGGTAGGGATTTGGGTGGGCCTGGTTAGGGGGAGCTGTAGGGCCAGGGGTAGCGGTAGGACCAGAGGTAATGCTAGGCGTAGGCCTAGGGCGAGGGGTAGTGCTCTGGGTAGGGATGGTGAAGGGCTAGTGGTTGGCTGAGGCCCACGGGCAGTATCAGTCTTAGGGCTCATGTTAGGCCTAGGACTAGTGGTAGTGGTAGGGGTTGGATGAGGGCTAGGGGTAGGTGACACGGGAGGGCTCCGGGTAGTCCTAGGACTCAAAACGGGTGTAGGGCTGGATTAGGGTGTGGTAAGGGTGGGTCCAAGGTGATTTCCTAGGACACGGGTTAGTGCTCTGGCTAAAGGTAGAACAAGGTGTACCGGTTGGCGTCGGGCAAGTGGTAGGCCTCGGACTAGAGGGAGCACTGGGCGTTGGTTTAGGGCCCGAGCTAGGGCTAGTGGGAGCGGTAGGCGTAGCACTGGGGTAGGCATAGGGCAAAGGGTGGGTGTAGGGAGTAGGCTTTGGGCCAGGAGTTGGAGTTGTGGCTAGGGGTAGGGATGGGGGTGGGACTATGGGTAGGGGGAGCTGTAGGGCCAGGGGTAGGGGTAGGACCAGATGTAGTGCTAGGCGTAGGCCTAGGGCGAGGGGTAGTGCTCGGGGTAGGGTTAGGTGAAGGGCTAGTGGTTGGCAGAGGCCCACGGGCAGTGTTAGGGTTAGGGCTCATGTTAAGCCTAGGACTAGTGGTAGTGGTAGGGGATGGCCGAGGGCTAGGGTAGGTGTCACGGGAGGGCTGCGGGTATTCCTAGGCTCCAAACGGATGTGGGCATGATTAGGGTTTGGCTAATGGTAGGTCCAGGGTGATTTCGTAGGACACGGGTTAGTGCTCTGGCTATTGGTAGGGCAAGGTGTACCGGTTGGCGACGGGCAAGTGCTAGGCTTCGGACTAAAGTGAGCACTGGGCGTTGGTCTAGGGCCCAAGGTAGGGCTAGTGGAGCGGTAGGCGTAGCGCTGGGGTAGGCAAAGGGCAAGTGGTGGGTGTCGGGGTAAACCTCGGAGTAGGCCTAGGACCAGGAGTGGGAGCTGTGGCTAGGGGTAGGGATGGGGGTGGGCCTATGGGTAGGGGGAGCTGTAGGGACAGGGGTAGGGGTAGGACCAGAGGTAGTGCTAGGCGTAGGCCTAGGACGAGGGGTACTGCTCGGGGTAACCTAACCCTAACCCTAACCCTAACACTAACCCTAACCCTAACCCTAACACCAAACCTAACCCTAACCCTAAACCTAACCCTAAACCTATACCTAACACCAACCCTAACCCTAACCCTAACCCTATCCCTAAACCCAACCCTAACCCTAACCCTAACCCTAACCCTATACCTAACACCAACCCTAACCCTAACCCTAACCCTAACACCAACCCTAACCCTAACCCTAACCCTATACCTAACACCAACCCTAACCCTAACCCTAACCCTAACCCTAACACCAACCCTAACCCTAACCCTAACCCTAACCCTAACACCAACCCTAAACCTAACCCTAACCCTAAACCCTAACCCTAACCCTTACCCTAACCCTAACCCTAACAAGGGCAAGGTGTAATGGTCAGCGACGGGCAAGTTCTAGGCCTCGGACGAGAGGGAGCCACAATCGTTGGTCTAGAGCCCGAGCTAGTGCTAGTGGAAACGGTACGCGTAGCGCTGGGGTAGGCATAGGGCAAGGGGTGGGTGTCGAGGTAAACCTCGGAGTACGCCTAGGGCCAGGAGTGGGAACTGTGGCTAGGGGTAGGGGTGGGGGTGAGCCTATGGGTAGAAGGATCTGTAGGGCCAGGTGTAGTGGTAGGACCAGAGGTAGTGCTAGGCGAAGGCCTAGGGCGAGGGGTAGTGCTCGGGGTAGGGTTAGTTGAAGGGCTAGTGTTTGACAGAGGCCCACAAGCAGTGTTAAAGTTAGGGCTCATGTTAAGCCTAGGACTAGTGGTAGTGGTAGGGGTTGGCCGAGGGCTAGGGGTAGGTGTCACGAAATGGCTCCGGGTAGTCCTAGGACTCGGAACAGGTGTAGGGCTGTATTAGGGTGTGGTAAGGGTGGGTCCAGGGTGATTTCGTAGGACACGGGTTACTGCTCTGGCTAACGGTAGGGCAAGGTGTACTGGTCGGCCTCGGGCAAGTGGTAGGCCTCTGACTAGAGAGAGCACTGGGCGTTGGTGTAGGGCCCGAGCTAGGGCTAGAGGGAGCGGTAGGCGTAGCGCTGGGATAGGCATAGGGCAAGGGGTGGGTGTCAGGGTAAAGTTCGGAGTAGGCTTTGGGCCAGAAGTTGGAGTTTTGTCTAGGGGTAGGGATGGGGATGGGCCCAAGGGTAGAAGGAGCTGTAGGGCCAGGGGTAGGGGTAGGACCAGAGGTAGTGCTAGGCGTAGGCCTAGGGCGAGGGATAGTGCTCGGGGTAGGGTTAGGTGAAGGGCTAGTGGTTGGCAGAGGCCCACGGGCAGTGTTAGGGTTAGGGCTCATGTTAGGCCTAGGACTAGTGGTAGTGGTAAGGGATGGCCGAGGGCTAGGGGTAACTGTCACGGAAGGGCTCCGGGTAGTCCTAGGACTCCGAACAAATGTAGGGCTGGGTTAGGGTGTGGCTAATGGTGGGTCCAGGGTGATTTCGTAGGACACGGGTTAGTTCTCTGGCTATCGGTAGGGCAAGGTGTACTGGTTGGCGACGGGCAAGTGCTAGGCTTCGGACTAGAGTGAGTACTGGGCGTTGGTCTAGGGCCCGAGGTAGGGCTAGTGGGAGCGGTAGGCGTAGCGCTGGGGTAGGCAAAAAGCAAGGGGTGGGTGTCGGGGTAAACCTCGGAGTAGGCCTAGGACCAGGAGTGGGAGCTGTGTCTAGGGGTAGGTATGGGGGTGGGCCTATGGGTAGGGGGAGCTGTAGGGACAGGTGCAGGGGTAGGACCAGAGGTAGTGCTAAACGTAAAACTAGGGCGAGGGGTAGTGCTCGGGGTAACCTAACCCTAACCCTAACACCAACCCTAACCCTAACCCTAACTCTAACCCTAACCCTAACACCAACCCTAACCCTAATCCTAACCCTAACCCTATACCTAACACCAACCCTAACCCTAACCCTAACCCTAACCCTATACCTAACACCAACCCTAAGCCTAACACCAACCCTAACCCTAACCCTAACCCTAACCCTAACACCAACCCTAACCCTAACCCTAACCCTAACCCTATACCTAACACCAACCCTAACCCTAACCCTAAATCCTAACCCTAACCCTAACCCTAACCCTAACCCTAACCCTAACCCTAACAAGGGCAAGGTGTACTGGTCAGCCTCGGGCAAGTGGTAGACCTCTGACTAGATGAGCACTGGGCGTTGGTCTAGGGCCCGAGCTAGGGCTAGTGGGAGCGATAGGCGTAGCGCTTGGGTAGGCATAGAGCAAGGGGTGGGAGTCAGGGTAAACCTCGGAGTAGGCTTTGGCCCAGGAGTTGAAGTTGTAGATAGGGGTAGGGTTGGGGGTGGGCCCATGGGTAGGGGAAGCTGTAGGGCCAGGGGTAGCGGTAAAACCAGAGGTAGTGCTGGGCGGACGCCTAGGGCGAGGTGTAGTGCTCGGGGTAGGGTTAGTTGAAGGGCTAGTGTTTGGCAGAGGCCCACGGGCAGTGTTAAGGTTAAGGCTCATGTTAAGCCTCGGACTAGTGGTAGTGGTAGGGGTTGGCCGAGGGCTAGGGGTAGGTGTCACGGGAGGGCTCCAAGTAGTCCTAGGACTCGGACGGGTGTAGGGCTGGATTAGGATGTAATAAGGGTGGGTCCAGGGTGATTTCGTAGGACACGGGTTAGTGTTCTGGCTATTGGTAGGCAAGGTGTACTGGTCGGCGACGGGCAAGTGATAGGCTTCGGACTAGAGTGAGCAATGGGTGTTGGTCTAGGGCCCGAGGTAGGGCTAGTGGGAGCGGTAGACGTAGCGCTATGGTAGGCAAAGGGCAAGGGGTGGGTGTCGGGGTAAACCTCGGAGTAGGCCTAGGACCAGGTGTGGGAGCTGTGTCTAGGGGTAGGGACGGGGGTGGGCCTATGGGTAGGGGGAGCTGTAGGGCCAGGGTTAGAGGTAGGACCAGAGGTAGTGCCAGGCGTACGCCTAGGGCGAGGGGTAGTGCTCGGGGTGACCTAACCCTAACCCTAACCCTAACCCTAACCCTAACCCTAACACCAACCCTAACCCTAATCCTAACCCTAAGCATAACACCAACAATAACCCTAACACCAACCCTAACCCTAATCCTAACCCTAAACCTAACACCAACCCTAACCCTAACCCTAACCCTAAACCCTAACCCTAACCCTTACACTAACCCTAACAAGGGCAATGTGTACTAGTCAGCGACCGACAAGTTCTAGGCCTCGGACTAGAGGGAGCCATGGGCGTTGGTCTAGGGCCCGAGCTAGGAATAGTGGGAGCGGTAGGCGTAGCGCTGGGGAAGGCATAGGGCAAAGGGTGGGTGTCGAGGTAAACCTCGGAGTAGGCCTAGGGCCAGGAGTGGGAGCTGTGGCTAGGGGTAGGGGTGGGGGTGGGCCTATGGGTAGGGGGAGCTGTATGTCTAGGGGTAGTGGTAGGACCAGAGGTAGTGCTAGGCGTAGGCCTAGGGCGAGGGGTAGTGCTCGGGGTAGGGTTAGTTGAAGGGCTAGTGTTTGGCAGAAACCCACGGGCAGTGATATGGTTAGGGCTCATGTTAAGCCTAGGACTAGTGGTAGTGGTAGGGGTTGGCCGAGGGCTAGGGGTAGGTGTCACGAAATGTCTTTAGGTAGTCCTAGGACTCGGAACAGGTGTAGGGCTGTATTAGGGTGTGGTAAGGGTGGGTCCAGGGTGATTTCGTAGGACACGGGTTACTGCTCTGGCTAACGGTAGGGCAAGGTGTACTGGTCGGCCTCGGGCAAGTGGTAGGCCTCTGATTAGAGAGAGCACTGGGCGTTGGTCTAGGGCCCGAGCTAGGGCTAGTGGGAGCGGTAGGCGTAGCGCTGGGATAGGCATAGGGCAAGGGGTGGGTGTCGGGGTAAACTTCGGAGTAGGCTTTGGGCCAGGAGTTGGATTTTTGGCTAGGGGTAGAAATGGGGGTGGGCCCAGGGGTAGGGGGAGCTGTAGGGCCAGGGGTAGGGGTAGGACCAGAGATAGTGCTAGGCGTAGGCCTAGGGGTAGGGGTAGTGCTCGGGGTAGGGTTAGTTGAAGGGCTAGTGGTTGGCAGAGGCCCACGGGCAGTGTTAGGGTTAGGGCTCATGTTAAGCCTAGGACTAGTGGTAGTGGTAGGGGTGGGCCGAGGGCTAGGGCTAGGTGTCACGGGAGGGTTCCGGGTAGTTCTAGGACTCAGAACAGGTGTAGGGCTCGATTAGGGTGTGGTAAGTGTGGGTCCAGGGTGATTTCGTAGGACACGGGTTACTGCTCTTGCTAACGGTAGGGCAAGGTTACTGGTCGGCGACGGGCAAGTGCTAGGCCTCGGAATAGATGAGCACTGGGCTTTGGTCTAGGGCCCGAGCTAGGGCTAGTGGGAGCGATAGGCGTAGAGCTGGGGTAGGCATAGGGCAAGGGGTGGGTGTCAGGGTAAAGTTCGGAGTAGGCTTTGGGCCAGAAGTTGGAGTTTTGTCTAGGGGTAGGGATGGGGATGGGCCCAAGGGTAGAAGGAGCTGTAGGGCCAGGGGTAGGGGTAGGACCAGAGGTAGTGCTACGCGTAGGCCTAGGGCGAGGGATAGTGCTCGGGGTAGGGTTAGGTGAAGGGCTAGTGGTTGGCAGAGGCCCACGGGCAGTGTTAGGGTTAGGGCTCATGTTAGGCCTAGGACTAGTGGTAGTGGTAAGGGATGGCCGAGGGCTAGGGGTAACTGTCACGGAAGGGCTCCGGGTAGTCCTAGGACTCCGAACAAATGTAGGGCTGGGTTAGGGTGTGGCTAATGGTGGCTCCAGAGTGATTTCGTAGGACACGGGTTAGTTCTCTGGCTATCGGTAGGTCAAGGTGTACTGGTTGGCGACGGGCAAGTGCTAGGCTTCGGACTAGAGTGAGCACTGGGCGTTGGTCTAGGGCCCGAGGTAGGGCTAGTGGGAGCGGTAGGCGTAGCGCTGGGGTAGGCAAAAAGCAAGGGGTGGGTGTCGGGGTAAACCTCGGAGTAGGCCTAGGACCAGGAGTGGGAGCTGTGTCTAGGGGTAGGTATGGGGGTGGGCCTATGGGTAGGGGGAGCTGTAGGGACAGGTGCAGGGGTAGGACCAGAGGTAGTGCTAGGCGTAAAACTAGGGCGAGGGGTAGTGCTCGGGGTAACCTAACCCTAACCCTAACACCAACCCTAACCCTAACCCTAACTCAAACCCTAACCCTAACACCAACCCTAACCCTAATCCTAACCCTAACCCTATACCTAACACCAACCCTAACCCTAACCCTAACCCTAACCCTATACCTAACACCAACCCTAAGCCTAACACCAACCCTAACCCTAACCCTAACCCTAACCCTAACACCAACCCTAACCCTAACCCTAAACCTAACCCTATACCTAACACCAACCCTAACCCTAACCCTAAATCCTAACCCTAACCCTAACCCTAACCCTAACCCTAACCCTAACCCTAACCCTAACAAGGGCAAGGTGTACTGGTCAGCCTCGGGCAAGTGGTAGACCTCTGACTAGATGAGCACTGGGCGTTGGTCTAGGGCCCGAGCTAGGGCTAGTGGGAGCGATAGGCGTAGCGCTTGGGTAGGCATAGAGCAAGGGGTGGGAGTCAGGGTAAACCTCGGAGTAGGCTTTGGCCCAGGAGTTGAAGTTGTAGATAGGGGTAGGGTTGGGGGTGGGCCCATGGGTAGGGGAAGCTGTAGGGCCAGGGGTAGCGGTAAAACCAGAGGTAGTGCTGGGCGGACGCCTAGGGCGAGGTGTAGTGCTCGGGGTAGGGTTAGTTGAAGGGCTAGTGTTTGGCAGAGGCCCACGGGCAGTGTTAAGGTTAAGGCTCATGTTAAGCCTCGGACTAGTGGTAGTGGTAGGGGTTGGCCGAGGGCTAGGGGTAGGTGTCACGGGAGGGCTCCAAGTAGTCCTAGGACTCGGACGGGTGTAGGGCTGGATTAGGATGTAATAAGGGTGGGTCCAGGATGATTTCGTAGGACACGGGTTAGTGTTCTGGCTATTGGTAGGCAAGGTGTACTGGTCGGCGACGGGCAAGTGATAGGCTTCGGACTAGAGTGAGCAATGGGTGTTGGTCTAGGGCCCGAGGTAGGGCTAGTGGGAGCGGTAGACGTAGCGCTATGGTAGGCAAAGGGCAAGGGGTGGGTGTCGGGGTAAACCTCGGAGTAGGCCTAGGACCAGGTGTGGGAGCTGTGTCTAGGGGTAGGGATGGGGGTGGGCCTATGGGTAGGGGGAGCTGTAGGGCCAGGGTTAGAGGTAGGACCAGAGGTAGTGCCAGGCGTACGCCTAGGGCGAGGGGTAGTGCTCGGGGTGACCTAACCCTAACCCTAACCCTAACCCTAACCCTAAACCTAACACCAACCCTAACACTAATCCTAACCCTAACCATAACACCAACAATAAACCTAACACCAACCCTAACCCTAATCCTAACCCTAAACCTAACACCAACCCTAACCCTAACCCTAACCCTAAACCCTAACCCTAACCCTTACACTAACCCTAACAAGGGCAATGTGTACTAGTCAGCGACCGGCAAGTTCTAGGCCTCGGACTAGAGGGAGCCATGGGCGTTGGTCTAGGGCCCGAGCTAGGAATAGTGGGAGCGGTAGGCGTAGCGCTGGGGAAGGCATAGGGCAAAAGGTGGGTGTCGAGGTAAACCTCGGAGTAGGCCTAGGGCCAGGAGTGGGAGCTGTGGCTAGGGGTAGGGGTGGGGGTGGGCCTATGGGTAGGGGGAGCTGTATGTCTAGGGGTAGTGGTAGGACCAGAGGTAGTGCTAGGCGTAGGCCTAGGGCGAGGGGTAGTGCTCGGGGTAGGGTTAGTTGAAGGGCTAGTGTTTGGCAGAAACCCACGGGCAGTTATATGGTTAGGGCTCATGTTAAGCCTAGGACTAGTGGTAGTGGTAGGGGTTGGCCGAGGGCTACGGGTAGGTGTCACGAAATGTCTTTAGGTAGTCCTAGGACTCGGAACAGGTGTAGGGCTGTATTAGGGTGTGGTAAGGGTGGGTCCAGGGTGATTTCGTAGGACACGGGTTAGTGCTATGACTAAAGGTAGGGCAAGGTGTACTGGACGGCGTCGGGAAAGTGGTAGGCCTCGGACTAGAGGGAGCACTGGGCGTTGGTCTAGGACCCGAGCTAGGGCTAGTGGGAGCGGTAGGCGTAGCACTGGGGTAGGCATAGGGCAAAGGGTGGGTGTCGGGGTAAACCTCGGAGTAGGCTTTGGGCCAGGAGTTGGAGTTGCGGCTAGGGTTAGGGATGGGGGTGGGCCTATGGGTAGGGGGAGCTGTAAGGCCAGGGGTAGGGGTAGGACCAGAGGTAGTGCTAGGCGTAGGCCTAGGGCGAGGGGAAGTGCTCGGGGTAACCTAACCGTAAACCTACCCCTAATCCTAACACTAACCCTAACCCTAACACCAACCCTAACCCTAACCCTAACCCTAACCCTAAACCTAACACCAACCCTAACCCTAACCCAAACCCTAACCCTAACACCAACCCTAACCCTAACCCTAACCCTAAACCCTAAACCTAACCCTAACCCTAACCCTAACCCTAACCCTAAACCTAACACCAACCCTAACCCTAACCCTAACCCTAACCCTAACCCTAACCCTAACACAAATCTAACCCTAACCCTAACCCTAACCCTAACCCTAACCCTAAACCTAACACCAACCCTAACCCTAACCCTAACCCTAACCCTAACAAGGGCAAGGTGTACTGGTCAGCGACGGGCAAGTCTAGGCCTCAGACTAGAGGGAGCCATGGGCGTTGGTTTAGGGCCCGAGCCTGGGCTAGTGGGAGCGGTAGGCATAGCGCTGGGTAGGCATAGGGTAAGGCGTGTGTGTCGGGGTAAACCTCGGAGTAGGCCTAGTGCCAGGAGTGGGAGCTGTGGCTAGGGGTAGGGATGGGGGTGGGCCTATAAGTAGGGGGAGCCGTAGGGCCAGGGGTAGGGGTAGGACGAGAGGTAGTGCTAGGCGTAAGCCTAGGGCGAGGGGTAGTGCTCGGGGTAGGGTTAGGTGAAGGGCTAGTGGTTGGCAGAGGCCCACGGGCAGTGTTAGGTTTAGGGCTCCTGTTAGGCCTAGGACTAGTGGTAGTGGTAGGGGATGGGCGAGGGCTAGGGGTAACTGTCACGGGAGGGCCCCGGGTAGTCCTACAACTCGGAACAGGTGTAGGGCTGGATTAGGGTGTGGCTAAGGGTGGGTTCAGGGTGATTTCGTAGGACACGGCTTAGTGCTCTGGCTAATGGTAGCTCAAGGTGTACTGGTCGGCGACAGGCAAGTGCTAGGCGTCGGACTAGATGAGCACTGGGCGTTCGTCTAGGGCCCGAACTAGGGCTAGTGGGAGCGATAGGCATAGCGCTGGGGTAGGCATAGGGCAAGGGGTGGGTGTGGGGTAAACCTCGGAGTAGGCTTTGGCCCAGGAGTTGGAGTTGTGGCTAGGGGTAGGGATGGTTGTGGGCCCATGGGTAGGGGGAGCTGTAGGGCCAGGGGTAGCGGTAGGACCAGAGGTAGTGCTAGGCGTATTCCTACGGCGAGGGGTAGTGCTCGGGGTAGGGTTAGGTGAAGGGCTAGTGGTTGGCAGAGGCCCACAGGCAGTGTTAGGGTTAGGGCTCATGTTAGGCCTAGGACTAGTGGTAGTGGTAGGGGATGGCCGAGGGCTAGGGGTAGGTGTCACGGGAGGGCTCCGGGTAGTCCTAAAACTCCGAACGGATCTGGGGCGTGATTAGGGTGTGGCTAATGGTGGGTCCAGTGTGATTTCGTAGGACAAGGGTTAGTGTTCTGGCTATCGGTAGGGCAAGGTATACAGGTCGGTGACGGGCAAATGCTAGGCTTTGGACTAGAGTGAGCACTGGGCGTTGGCCTAGTGCCCGAGGTAGGGCTAGTGGGAGCGGTAGGCGTAGCGCTGGGGTAGGCAAAGGGCAAGGGGTGGGTGTCGGGGTAAACCTCGGAGTAGGCCTAGGACCAGGAGTGGGAGCTGTGGCTAGGGGTAGGGATGGGGGTGGGCCTTTTTGTAGGGGGAGCTGTAGGGCCAAGGGGTAGGGGTAGGACCAGAGTTAGTGCTAGGCGTAGGCCTAGGGTGAGGGGTAGTGCTCGGGGTAACATAACCCTAACCCTAACCCTAACCATAACCCTAACCCTAACCCTAACCCTAACACCAACACTAACCCTAACCCTAACCCTAACCCTATCCCTATACCTAACACCAAACCTAACCCTAACCATAACCGTAACCCTAACACCAACCCTAACCCTAACCCTAACCCTAAACCCAGACCCTAAACCTAACCCTAACCCTAACCCTAACCCTAACAAGGGCAAGGTGTACTGGTCAGCGACGGGCAAGTTCTAGGCCTCGGACTAGAGGGAGCCATGGGCGTTGGTCTACTGCCTTAGCTAGGGCTAGTGGGAGCGGTAGGCGTAGCGCTGGGTTAGGCAAAGGGCAAGGGGTTGGAGTCGGGGTAAACCTCAGAGTACGCCTAGGACCAGGAGTGGGAGCTGTGGCTAGGGGTAGGTTTGGGGGTGGGCCTATGTGTAGGGGAATCTGTAGGGTCAGGGGTAGGTGTAGGACCAGAGGTAGTTCTATGCGTAGGCCTAGGACGAGGGGTAGTGCTCTGGGTAACCTGACCCTAACCCTAACACTAACCCTAACCCAAACCCTAACACCAACCCTAACCCTAACCATAACCCTAACCCTAACCCTAAACCTAACACTAACCTTAACCTTAACACTAACCCTAACCCTAACACCAACCCTAACCCTAACACTAACTCTAAAAAGGGCAAGGTGTACTGGTCAGCGACGGGCAAGATCTAGGCCTCGGACTAGAGGGAGCCATGGGCGTTGGTCTAGGGCCCGAGCTAGGGCTAGTGGGAGCGGTAGGCGTAGCGCTGGGGTAGGCATAGGGCAAGGGGTGGGTGTCGAGGTAAACCTCGGAGTAGGTTTAGGGCCAGGAATGGGAGCTGTGGCTAGAGGTAGGGGTGGGGGTGGGCCTATGGGTAGGGGGAGCTGTAGGGCCAGGTGTAGTGGTAGGACCAGAGGTAGTGCTAGGCGTAGGCCTAGGGCGAGGGGTAGTGCTCGGGGTAGAATTAGTTAAAGGGCTAGTGGTTGGCAGAGGCCCACGGGCAGTGTTAGGGTTAGGGTTCATGTTAGGCCTAGGACTAGTGGTAGTTGTAGGGGATGGCCGAGGGCTAGGGGTAGGTGTCACGGGAGAGCTCCGGGTAGTCCTACGTCTCGGAACGGGTGTAGGGCTGGATTAGGGTGTGGTAAGGGTGGGTCCAGGGTGATTTCGTAGGACACGGGTTAGTGCTCTGGCTAACGGTAGGGCAAGCTGCACTGGTCGGCCTCTGGCAAGTGGTAGGCCTCGGACTAGAAGGAACACTGGGCGTTCGTCTAGGGCCCGAGCTAGGGCTAGTGGGAGCGGTAGGAGTAGTGCTTGGGTAGGCAAAGGGCACGGGGTGGGTATCGGGGTTAACCTCGGAGTAGGCCTAGGACCAGGAGTGGGACCTGAGGCTAGGGGTAGGGATGAAAGTTTGCCTATGGGTAGGGGGAGCTGTTGGGCCAGGAGTAGTTGTATAACAAGAGGTAGTGCTAGGCGTAGGCCTAGGGCGATGTGTAGTGCTTGGGTAACCTAACCCTAACCCTAACCCTAACCCTAACCCTAACCCTAACACCAACCTTAACCCTAACCTTAACACTAACCCTAACCCTAACCGTAAACCTAACACCAACCCTAACCCTAACCCTAACCCTAACCCTAACACCAACCATAACCCTAACCCTAACTCTAAACCCTAACCCTAACCCTAACCCTAACGCTAACCCTAACAAGGGCAAGGTGTACTGGTCAGCGACGGGCAAGTTCTAGGCCTCGGACTAGAGGGAGCCATAGGCGTAGGTCTAGGTCCCGAGCTAGGGCTAGTGGGATCGGTAGGCGTAGTCTGTGGTAGGCATAGGGCAAGGGGTGGGTGTCGAGGTAAACCTCGGAGTAGGCCTAGGGCCAGGAGTGGGAGCTGTGGCTAGGGGTAGGGGTGGGGGTGGGCCTATGGGTAGGGGGAGCTGTAGGGCCAGGTGTAGGGGTAGGTCCAGAGGTAGTGCTAGGCGTAGGCCTAGGGCGAGGGGTAGTGCTCTGGGTAGGGTTAGTTTTAGGGCTAGTGGTTGGCAGAGGCCCACGGGCAGTGTTAGGGTTAGGGCTCATGTTAAGCCTAGGACTAGTGGTAGTGGTAGGGTTTGGCCGAGGGCTAGGGGTAGGTGTCACGGGAGGGCTCCGGGTAGTCCTAGGACTCGGAACAGGTGTAAGGCTGGATTAGGGTGTCGTAAGGGTGGGTCCAGGGTGATTTCGTAGCACACGGGTTAGTGTTCTGGCTAACGGTAGGGCAAGGTGTACTGGTCGGCGTCGGGCAAGGGGTAGGCCACGGACTAGAGGGAGCTTGGGCGTTGGTCTAGGGCCCGAGCTAGGGCTAGTGGGAGCGGTAGGCATAGCACTGGGGTAGGCATAAGGCAAGGGTTGGGTGTCGGGAAAACCTCAGAGTAGGCTTTCGGCCAGGAGTTGGAGTTGTGGCTAGGGGTAGGTATTGGGGTGGGCCTATGGGTAGGGGGAGCTGTAGGGCCAGCGGTAGGAGTAGGAAAAGAGGTAGTGCTAGGCGTAGGCCTAGGGCGAGGGTTAGTGCTCGGGGAAGGGTTAGGTGAAGGTCTAGTGGTTGGCAGAGGCCCACGGGCAGTGTTAGGGTTAGGGTCATGTTAGGCCTAGGACTAGTGGTATTGGTAGGGAATGGCCGAGGGCTAGGGGTAGGTGTCAAGGGAGGGCTCCGGGTAGTCCTAGGTCTTTGAACGGATGTAGGGCTGGATTAGGGTGTGGCTAATGGTGGGTCCAGGGTGATTTTGTAGGACACGGGTTAGTGCTCTGGCTATCAATAGGGCAAGGTGTACTGGTCGGCGTCGGGCAATTGCTAGGCTTCGGACTAGAGTGAGCACTGGGCGTTGGTCTAGGGCCCGAGGTAGGGCTAGTGGGAACGGTAGGCGTAGCGCTGGGGTAGGCAAAGGGCAAGGGGTGGGTGTCGGGGTAAACCTCAGAGTAGGCCTAGGACCAGGAGTGGGAGCTGTGGCTAGGGGTAGGGATGGGGGTGGTCCTATGGGTAGGGGAATCTGTAGGGCCAGGGGTAAGTGTAGGACCAGAGGTAGTTCTAGGCGTAGGCCTAGGACGAGGGGTAGTGCTCAAGGTAACCTGACCCGAACCCTAACCCTAACCCTAACCGTAACCATAACCCTAACCCAAACCCTAACACCAACCCTAACGCTAACCATAACCATAACCCTAACCCTAAACCTAACACTAACCGTAACCCTAACCCTAACTCTAACCCTAACACCAACCCTAACCCTAACACTAACCCTAAACCCTAACCCTAACCCTAACCCTAACCCTAACCCTAACAAGGGCAAGGTGTACTGGTCAGCGACGGGCAAGATCTAGTCCTCGGACTAAATGGAGCCATGGGCGTTGGTCTAGGGCCCGAGCTATGGCTAGTGGGAGCGGTAGGCGTAGCGCTGGGGTAGGCATAGGGCAAGGGGTGGGTGTCGAGGTAAACCTCGGAGTAGGCCTAGGCCCAGGAGTGGGAGCTGTGGCTAGGGGTAGGGGTGGGTTGGGCCTATGGGTAGGGGGAGCTGTAGGGCCAGGGGTAGGGGTAGGACCAGAGGTAGTGTTAGGCGTAGGCCTAGGGCGAGGGGTAGTGCTAGGGGTAGGGTTAGTTAAAGGCCTAGTGGTTGGCAGAGGCCCACGGGCAGTGTTAGGGTTAGGGCTCATGTTAAGCCTAGGACGAGTGGTAGTGGTAGGGGTTGGCCGAGGGCTAGGAGTAGGTGTCACGGGAGGGCCCCGGGTAGTCCTACAACTCGGAACAGGTGTAGGGCTGGATTAGGGTGTGGCTAAGGGTGGGTCCAGGGTGATTTCGTAGGACACGGCTTAGTGCTCTGGCTAACGGTAGCTCAAGGTGTACTGGTCGGCGACAGGCAAGTGCTAGGCGTCGGACTAGATGAGCACTGGGCGTTCGTCTAGGGCCCGAACTAGGGCTAGTGGGAGTGATAGGAGTAGCGCTGGGGTAGGCATAGGGTAAGGGGTGGTTTCGGGGTAAACCTCAATGTTGGCCTAGGGCCAGGAGTTGGAGCTGTGGCTAGGGGTAGGGATTTGGGTGGGCCTATAGGTAGAGGGAGCTGTAGGGCCAGGAATAGCGGTAGGACCAGAAGTAGTGCTAGGCGTAGGCCTAGGGCGAGGGGTAGTGCTCTGGGTAGGGTTAGGTGAAGGGCTAGTGGTTGGCAGAGGCCCACGGGCAGTGTTAGGGTTAGGGCTCATGTTAGGCCTAGGACTAGTGGTAGTGGTAGGGGTTGGCCGAGGGCTAGGGGTAGGTGTCACGGGAGAGCTCCGTGTAGTCCTAAGACTCGGAACGGGTGTAGGGCTGGATTAGGGTGTGGTAAGGGTGGGTCCAGTGTGATTTCATAAAACACGGGTTGGTGCTATAGCTAACGGTAGGGCAAGGTGTACTGGTCGGCGTCGGGCAAGTGGTAGGCCTCGGACTAGAGGGAGCACAGGGCGTTGGTCTAGGGCCCGAGCTAGGGCTAGTGGGAGCGGTAGGCGTAGCACTGGAGTAGGCATAGGCAAGGGGTGGGTGTTGGGGTAAACCTCGGTGTAGGCTTTGGGCCAGGAGTTGGAGTTGTGGCTAGGGGTAGGGATGGGGGTGGGCCTATGGGTAGGGGGAGCTGTAGAGCCAAGGGTAGGGTTAGGACCAGAGGTAGTTCTAGGCGTAGGCCTAGGGCGATGGGTAGTGCTCGGGGTAGGGTTAGGTGAAGCGCTAGTGGTTGGCAGAGGCCCACGGAGAGTGTTAGGGTTAGGGCTCATGTTAGGCCTAGGACTAGTGGTAGTGGTAGGAAATGGCCGAGGGCTAGGGGTAGGTGTCACGGGAGGGCTCTGTGTAGTCCTAGGACTCCGAACGGATGTGGGTTATGATTAGGGTGTGGCTAAAGGTGGGTCCAGGGTGATTTCTTAGGGCAAGGGTTAGTGCTCTGGCTATCGGTAAGGCAAGGTGTACTGGTCGGTGACGGGCAAGTGCTAGGCTTCTGAATAGAGTGAGCACTGGGCGTTGGTCTAGGGCCCGAGGTAGGGCTAGTGGAAGCGGGAGACGTAGCGCTGGGGTAGGCAAAGGGCAAGGGGTGGGTGTCGGGGTAAACCTCGGAGTAGGCCAAGGAGCAGGAGTGGGAGCTGTGGCTAGGGGTAGGGATGGCGGTGGGCCTATGGGTAGGGGGAGCTGTAGGGCCAGGGGTAGGGGTAGCAATAGAGGTAGTGCCAGGCGTAGGCCTAGGGCGAGGGGTAGTGCTCGGGGTAACCTAACTCTAACCCTAACTTTAACCCTAAACCTAACACTAACCCTAACCCTAACACTAACACCAAACCTAACACTAACCCTAACCCTAACCCTAACCCTAACCATAAACCTAACCGCACCCCTAACCCTAATCCTAACCCTAACTCTAACACCAACCCTAACCCTAACCCTAACCCTAAACTCTAACCCTAACCCTAACCCTAACCCTAACCCTAACCCTAAAAAGGCAAGGTGTACTAGTCAGCGACGGGCAAGTTCTAGGCCTCGGACTAGAGGGAGCCATGGGCGTTGGTCTAGGGCCCGAGCTAGGGCTAATGGGAGCGGTAGGCATAGCGCTGGGGTAGGCATAGGGCAAGGGGTGGGTGTCGAGGTAAACCTCGGAGTAGGCTTTGGCCCAGGATTTGGAGTTGTGGCTAGGGGTAGGGATGCGGGTGGGCCCATGAGTAGGGGGAGCTGTAGGGCCAGGGTTAGCCGTAGGACCAGAGGTAGTGCTAGGCGTAGGCCTAGGGCGAGGGGTAGTGCTCGGGGTAGGGTTAGTTGAAGGGCTAGTGGTTGGCAGAGGCCCACGGGCAGTGTTAGGGTTAGGGCTCATGTTAAACCTAGGACGAGTGGTAGTGGTAGGGATTAGCCGAGGGCTAGGGGTAGGTGTCCCGGGAGGGCCCCGGGTAGTCCTAGGACTCGGAACAGGTGTAGGGCTGGATTAGGGTGTGGTAAGGATGGGTCCAGGGTGATTTCGTAGGACACGGCTTAGTGCTCTGGCTAAGGGTAGGTCAAGGTGTCCTGGTCGGCGACAGGCTAGTGCTAGGCCTCGGACTAGATGAGCACTGGGAGATGGTCTAGGGCCAAAGCTAGGGCTAGTGGGAGCGATAGGCGTAGCGCTGGGGTAGGCATAGGGCAAGGGGTGGGTGTCGGGGTAAACCTGAAAGTAGGCCTAGGGCCAGGATTTAGAGCTGTGGCTAGGGGTAGGAATTTGTGTGGGCCTATGGGTAGGGGGAGCTGTAGGGCCAGGGGTAGTGGTAGGACCAGAGGTAGTGCTAGGCGTAGGCCTAAGGCGAGGGGTAGTGCTCGGGGTAGGGTTAGTTAAAGGGCTAGTGTTTGGCAGAGGCCCACGGGCAGTGTTAGGGTTAGGGCTCATGTTAAGCCTAGGACTAGTGGTAGTGGTAGGGGTTGGCCGAGGGCTAGGGGTAGGTGTCACGGGAGGGCTCCGGGTAGTCCTAGGACTCGGAACAGGTGTAAGGCTGGATTAGGGTGTGGTAAGGGTGGGTCCAGGGTGATTTCGTAGGACACGGGTTAGTGCTCTGGCTAACGGTAGGGCAAGGCGTCGGGCAAATGGTAGGCCTCGGACTAGAGGGAGCTTGGGCGTTGGTCTAGGGCCCGAGCTAGGGCTAGTGGGAGCGGTAGGCGTAGCACTGGGGTAGGCATAAGGCAAGGGTTGGATGTCGGGAAAACCTCAGAGTAGGCTTTCGGCCAGGAGTTGGAGTTGTGGCTAGGGGTAGGGATGGTGGTGGGCCTATGGGTAGGGGGAGCTGTAGGGCCAGCGGTAGGAGTAGGAAAAGAGATAGTGCTAGGCGTAGGCCTAGGGCGAGGGGTAGTGCTCGGGGAAGGGTTAGGTGAAGGTCTAGTGGTTGGCAGAGGCCCACGGGCAGTGTTAGGGTTAGGGCTCATGTTAGGCCTAGGACTAGTGGTATTGGTAGGGGATGGCCGAGGACTAGGGGTAGGTGTCACGGGAGGGCTCCGGGTAGTCCTAGGTCTTTGAACGGATGTAGGGCTGTATTAGGGTGTGGTAAGCGTGGGTCCAGGGTGATTTCGTAGGACACGGGTTACTGCTCTGGCTAACGGTAGGGCAAGGTGTACTGGTCGGCGTCGGGCAGGCGGTAGGCCTCGGACTAGAGGGAGCACTAGGCGTTGGTCTAGGGCCTAGCTAGGGCTAGTGGGAGCGGTAGGCGTAGCACTGGGGTAGGCATAGGGCAAGGGGTGTGTGTCGGGGTAAACCTCGGAGTAGACTTTGGGCCAGAGGTTGGAGTTGTGGCGAGGGGTAGGGATGAGGGTGGGCCTATAAGTAGGGGGAGCTGTAGGGCCAGGGGTAGGGGTAGGACCAGAGGTAGTGCTAGGCGTCAGTTTAGGGCGAGGGGTAGTGCTCGGGGTAGGGTTAGGTGAAGGGCTAGAGGTTGGCAGAGGCCCACGGACAGTGTTAGGGTTAGGGCTCATGTTAGGCCTAGGACTAGTGGTAGTGGTAGGGTTGGCCGAGGGCTAGGGGTAGGTGTCACGGGAGGGCTCTGGGTAGTCCTAGGACTCGGAACAGGTGTAGAGCTGGATTAGGGTGTGGAAAGGGTGAGTCCAGGATGATTTCGTAGGACACGGTTTACTGCACTGGTTAACGGTAGGGCAAGGTGTACTGGTCGGCCTCGGGCAAGTGGTAGACCTCTGACTAGATGAGCACTGGGCGTTGGTCTAGGGACCGAGCTAGGGCTAGTGGGAGCCATAGGCGTAGCGCTGGGGTAGGCATAGAGCAAGGGGTGGGAGTCAAGGTAAACCTCGGAGTAGGCTTTGGCCCAGGAGTTGGAGTTGTGGCTAGGGGTAGGGATGGGGTGGGCCCATGGGTATGGGAGCTGCAGGGCCCGGGGTAGCGGTAGGACCAGAGGTAGTGCTAGGCGTAAGCCTAGGGCGAGGGGTAGTGCTCGGGGTAACCTAACCCTAACCCTAACCCTAACACCAACCCTAACCCTAACCCTAACCCTAACCCTAACCCTATACCTAACACCAACCCTAACCCTAACCCTAACTCTAACCCTAACACCAAACCTAAACCTAACCATAACCCTAACCCTAACACCAACCCTAACCCTAACCCTAACCCTAAACCTAACTTTAACTCTAACCCTATACCTAACACCAATCCTAACCCTAACCCTAACTCTAACCCTAACACTAACCCTAACCCTAACCCTAACCCTAACACCAAACCTAACCCTAACCCTAACCCTAACACTATACCTAACCCTAACCCTAACCCTAACCCTAACCCTAACACCAACCCTAACCCTAACCCTAACCCTAACCCTAACCCTAACCCTAAACCTAACACCAACGCTAACCCTAAACCTAACCCTAACCCTATCACCAACCCTAACCATAACCCTAACCCTAAACCCTAATCCAACCCTAACCCTAACCCTAACCCTAACCCTAACAAGGGCAAGGTGTACTGGTCAGCGACGGGCAAGTTCTAGGCCTCGGACTAGAGGGAGCCATGGGCGTTGGTCTAGGGCCCGAGCTAGGGCTAGTGAGAGCGGTAGGCGTAGCGCTGGGGTAGGCATAGGGCAAGGGGTGGGTGTCGAGGTAAACCTCGGAGTAGGCCTAGGGCCAGGAGTGTGAGCTGTGGCTAGGGGTAGGGGTGGGGGTGGGCCTATGGGTAGGGGGAGCTGTAGGGCCATGGGTAGGGGTAGGACCAGAGGTAGTGCTAGGCGTAGGCCTAGGGCGAGGGGTAGTGCTCTGGGTAGGGATGGTGAAGGGCTAGTGGTTGGCTGAGGCCCACGGGCAGTGTTAGTCTTAGGGCTCATGTTTGGCCTAGGACTAGTGGTAGTGGTAGGGGATGGCCGAGGGCTAGGGGTAGTGCTCGGGGTAACCTAACCCTAACCCTAACCCTAACACTAACCCTAACCCTAACCCTAACCCTAACACCAACCCTAACCCTAACCCTAACCCTAACCCTAACCCTAAACCTAACCCTATACCTAAAAGCAACCCTAACCCTAACCCTAACCCTAACACTAACACCAAACCTAACCCTAACCCTAACCCTAACCCTAACACCAACCCTAACCCTAACCCTAACCCTAATTTTAACCCTAACCCTATACCTAACACCAACCCTAACCCTAACCCTAACACTAACCCTAACACCAACCCTAACCCTAATCCTAACCCTAACCCTAACCCTAACCCTAACACTAACCCTAACCCTAACCCTAACCCTAACACCAACCCTAACCCTAACCCTAACCCTAACCCTAACACTATACCTAACACCAACCCTAACCCTAACCTTAACCCTAACCCTAACACCAACCCTAACCCTAACCCTAACCCTAACCCTAACCCTAACACCAACCCTAACCCTAATCCTAACCCTAACCCTAACCCTAACCCTAACCCTAACACCAACCCTAACCCTAACCCTAACCCTAACCCTAACACCAACACTAACCCTAGCCCTAACCCTAAACCCTAATCGAACCCTAACCCTAACCCTAACCCTAACCCTAAGAAGGACAAGGTGTACTGGTCAGCGACGGGCAAGTTCTAGGCCTCGGACTAGAGGGAGCCATGGGCGTTGGTCTAGGGCCCGAGCTAGGGCTCGTGAGAGCGGTAGGCGTAGCGCTGGGGTAGGCATAGGGCAAGGGGTGGGTGTCGAGGTAAACCTCGGAGTAGGCCTAGGGCCAAAAGTGGGAGCTGTGGATAGGGGTAGGGGTGGCGATGGGCCTATGGATAGGGGGAGCTGTAGGGCCAAGGGTAGTGTTAGGACCAGAGGTAGTGCTAGGCGAAGGCCTAGGGCGAGGGGTAGTGCTCGGGGTAGGGTAAGTTGAAGGGCTAGTGTTTGGCAGAGGCCCACGGGCAGTGTTAGGGTTAGGGCTCATGTTAAGCCTAGGACTAGTGGTAGTGGTAGGGGTTGGCCGAGGGCTAGATGTAGGTGTCACGAAATGGCTCCGGGTAGTTCTAGGACTCGGAACAGGTGTAGGGCTGGATGAGGGTTGGTAAGGATGGGTCCAGGGTGATTTCGTAGGACACGGGTTACTGCTCTGGCTATCGGTAGGCAAGGTGTACTGGTCGGCGACGGGCAAGTGCTAGGCTTCGGTCTAGAGTGAGCACTGGGCGTTGGTCTAGGGCTTGAGGTAGGGCTAGTGGGAGCGATAGGAATAGCGCTTGGGTAGGCAAAGGGCAAGGGGTGGGTGTCGGGGTAAACCACGGAGTAGGCCTAGGACCAGGAGTGGGAGCTCTGTCTAGGAGTAGGGATTGGGGTGGGCCTATGGGTAGGGGGAGCTGTAGGGCCAGGGGTAGGGGTAGGACCAGAGGTAGTGCCAGGCGTACGCCTAGGGCGAGGGGTAGTGCTCGGGGTGACCTAACCCTAACCCTAACCCTAACCCTAACACCAACCCTAACCCTAACCCTAACCCTAACGCTAAACCTAACACCAACCCTAACCTTAACCCTAACCCTAACCCAAACCCTAACCCTAACACCAACCCTAACCCTAACCCTAACCCTAAACCCTAACCCTAACCCTAACCCTAACCCTAACCCTAACCCTAACCCTAACCCTAAACCTAACACCAACACTAACCCTAACCCTAACCCTAAACCTAACACCAACCCTAACCCTAACCCTAACCCTAACCCTAACAAGGGCAAGGTGTACTGGTCAGCGACGGGCAAGTCTAGGCCTCGGACTAGAGGGAGCCATGGGCGTTGGTCTAGTGCCCGAGCCTGGGCTAGTAGGAGCGGTAGGAATAGCGCTGGGGTAGGCATAGGGCAAGGGGTGTGTGTCGGGGTAAACCTCGGAGTAGGCCTAGTGCCAGGAGTTGGAGCTTTGGCTAGGGGTAGGGATGGGGGTGGGCCTATAAGTAGGGGGAGCTGTAGGGCCACGGGAAGCGGTAGGTCCAGAGGTAGTGCTAGGCGTTAGCCTAGGGCGAGGGGTAGTGCTCTGGGTAGGGTTAGGTGAAGGGCTTGTGGTTGGCTGATGCCCACGGGCAGTGTTAGTCTTAGGGCTCATGTTAGGCCAAGGACTAGTGGTAGTGGTAGGGGTTGGCCGAGGGCTAGGGGTAGGTGTCACGGGAGGGCCCCGGGTAGTCCTAGGACTCAAAACGGGTGTAGGGCTGGATTAGGGTGTGGTAAGGGTGGGTCCAGGGTGATTTCGTAGGACACGGGTTACTGCTCTGGCTAACGGTAGGGCAAGGTGTACTGGTCGGCGTCGGGCAGGTGGTAGGCCTCGGACTATAGGGAGCACTGGGCGTTGGTCTAGGGCCCGAGCTAGGGCTAGTGGGAGCGGTAGGCGTAGCACTGGGGTAGGCATATGGCAAGGGGTGGGTGTCGGGGTAAACCTCGGAGTAGGCTTTGGGCCAGAGGTTGGAGTTGTGGCTAGGGGTAGGGATGGGGGTGGGCCTATTAGTAGGGGGAGCTGTAGGGCCAGGGGTAGGCGTAGGACCAGAGGTAGTGCTAGGCGTAGGCCTAGGGCGAGGGGTATGCTCGGGGTAACCTAACCGTAACCGTAACCCTAACACTAACACTAACCCTAACCCTAACAAAAACCCTAACCCTAACCCTAACCCTAACCCTAACCCTAACCCTAATCCTAACCCTAACCCTAACTCCAACCCTAACCCTAACACCAACCCTAACCCTAATCCTAACCCTAAACCTAACACCAACCCTAACCCTAACCCTAACCCTAAACCCTAACCCTAACCCTTACCCTATCCCTAACAAGGGCAATGTGTACTAGTCAGCGACGGGCAAGTTCTAGGCCTCAGACTAGAGGGAGCCATGGGTGTTGGTCTAGGGCCCGAGATAGGGCTAGTGGGAGCGGTAGGTGTAGCGGTGGGGTAGGCATAGGGCAAGGGGTGGGTGTCGAGGTAAACCTCGGAGTAGGCCTAGGGCCAGGAGTGGGAGCTGTGGATAGGGGTAGGGGTGGCGGTGGGCCTATGGGTAGGGGGAGCTGTAGGGCCAGAGGTATTGGTAGGACAGAGGTAGTGCTAGGCATAGGCCTAGGGCGAGAGGTAGTGCTCGGGGTAGGGTTAGTTGAAGGGCTAGTGGTTGGCAGAGGCCCACGGGCAGTGTTAGGGTTAGGGCTCATGTTAAGCCTAGGACTAGTGGTAGTGGTAGGGGTTGGCCGAGGGCTAGGTGTAGGTGTCACGAAATGGCTCCGGTTAGTCCTAGGACTCGGAACAGGTGTAGGGCTGTATTAGGGTGTGGTAAGGGTGGGTCCAGGGTGATTTCGTAGGACACGGGTTACTGCTCTGGCTAACGGTAGGGCAAGGTGTACTGGTCGGCCTCGGGCAAGTGGTAGGCCTCTGACTAGAGAGAGCACTGGGCGTTGGTCTAGGGCCCGAGCTAGGGCTAGTGGGAGCGATAGGCGTAGCGCTGGGGTAGGCATAGGGGAAGGGGTGGGTGTCGGGGTAAACTTCGGAGTAGGCTTTGGGCCAGGAGTTGGAGTTTTGGATAGGGGTAGGGATGGGTGTGGTCCCAGGGGTAGGGGGAGCTGTAGGGCCAGGGGTATCGGTAGGACCAGAGGTAGTGCTAGGCGTTAGCCTAGGGCGAGGGGTAGTGCTCTGGGTAGGGTTAGGTGAAGGGCTTGTGGTTGGCTGAGGCCCACGGGCAGTGTTAGTCTTAGGGCTCATGTTAGGCCTAGGACTAGTGGTAGTGGTAGGGGTTGGCCGAGGGCTAGGTGTAGGTGTCACGGGAGGGCTCCGGGTAGTCCTAGGACTCAAAACGGGTGTAGCGCTGGATTAGGTGGTGGTAAGGGTGGGTCCAGGGTGATTTCGTAGGACACGGGTTAGTGCTCTGGCTAACGGTAGGGCAAGGTGTACTGGTCGGCGTCGGGCAGGCGGTAGGCCTCGGACTAGAGGGAGCACTAGGCGTTGGTCTAGGGCCTAGCTAGGGCTAGTGGGAGCGGTAGGCGTAGCACTGGGGTAGGCATAGGGCAAGGGGTGTGTGTCGGGGTAAACCTCGGAGTAGACTTTGGGCCAGAGGTTGGAGTTGTGGCGAGGGGTAGGGATGAGGGTGGGCCTATAAGTAGGGGGAGCTGTAGGGCCAGGGGTAGGGGTAGGACCAGAGGTAGTGCTAGGCGTCAGTTTAGGGCGAGGGGTAGTGCTCGGGGTAGGGTTAGGTGAAGGGCTAGTGGTTGGCAGAGGCCCACGGACAGTGTTAGGGTTAGGGCTCATGTTAGGCCTAGGACTAGTGGTAGTGGTAGGGTTGGCCGAGGGCTAGGGGTAGGTGTCACGGGAGGGCTCTGGGTAGTCCTAGGACTCCCAACGTATGTGGGGCATGATTAGGGTGTGGCTAATGGTGGGTCCAGGGTGATTTCGTAGGAAAAGGGTTAGTGATCTGTCTATCGGTAGGGCAAGGTGTAATGGTCGGTGACGGGCAAGTGCTAGGCTTCGGACTAGAGTGAGCACTGGCGTTGGTCTAGGGCCCGAGGTAGGGCTAGTGGGAGCGGTAGGCGTAGCGCTGGGGTAGGCAAAGGGCAAGGGGTGGTTGTCGTGGTAAACCTCAGAGTAGGCCTAGGACCAGGAGTGGGAGCTGTGGCTAGGGGTTGGGATGGGTTGGGCCTATGGGTAGGGGGAGCTGTAGGACCAGGGGTAGGGGTAGGACCAGAGGTAGTGCCAGGCGAAGGCCTAAGGCGAGGGGTAGTGCTCGGGGTGACCTAACCCTAACCCTAACCCTAACCCTAAACCTAACACCAACCCTAACCCTAACCCTAACCCAAACCCTAAACCTAACACCAACCCTAACCCTAACCTTAACCCTAACCCTAATCCTAATCATAACCCTAACCCTAACACCAAACCTAACCCTAACCCTAACCCTAACACCAACCCTAACCCTAACCCTTACCCTAACTTTAACCCTAACCCTATACCTAACACCAACCCTAACACTAACCCTAACCCTAACACCAACCCTAACCCTAATCCTAACCCTAACCCTAACCCTAACCCTAACACTAACCCTAACACTAACCCTAACCCTAACACCAACCCTAACCCTAACCCTAACCCTAACCCTAACACTATACCTAACACCAACCCTAACCCTAACCCTAACCATAACACCAACCCTAACCCTAACCCTAACCCTAACACCAACCCTAAACCTAATCCTAACCCTAACCCTAACCCTAACCCTAACACCAACCCTAACCCTAACCCTAACCCTAACCCTAAACCTAAACCTAACACCAACCCTAACCCTAACCCTAACCCTAACCCTAACACCAACCCTAACACTAACCCTAACCCTAAACCCTAATCCAATCCTAACCCTAACCCTAACCCTAACCCTAACAAGGGCAAGGTGTACTAGTCAGCGACGGGCAAGTTCTAGGCCTCGGACTAGAGGGAGCCATGGGCGTTGGGCTAGGGCCCGAGCTAGGGCTAGTGAGAGCGGTAGGCGTAGCGCTGGGGTAGGCATAGGGCAAGGGGTGTGTGTCTTGGTAAACCTCGGATTAGGCCTAGGGCCAGGAGTGGGAGCTGTGGCTAGGGGTAGGGGTGGGGGTGGGCCTATGGGTAGGGGGAGCTGTAGGGCCAGGGGTAGTGGTAGGACCAGAGGTAGTGCTAGGCGAAGGCCTAAAGCGAGGGGTAGTGCTCGGGGTAGGGTTAGTTGAAGGGCTAGTGTTTGGCAGAGGCCCACGGGCAGTGTTAGGGTTAGGGCTCATGTTAAGCCTAGGACTAGTGGTAGTGGTAGGGGTTGGCCGAGGGCTAGGGGTAGGTGTCAGGAAATGGCTCCGGGTAGTCCTAGGACTCGGAACAGGTGTAGGGCTGTATTAGGGTGTGGTAAGGGTGGGTCCAGGGTGATTTCGTAGGACACGGCTTACTGCTCTGGCTAACGGTAGGGCAAGGTGTACTGGTCGACCTCGGGCAAGTGGTAGGCTTCTGACTAGAGAGAGCACTGGGCGTTGTTCTAGGGCTCGAGCTAGGGCTAGTGGGAGCGGTAGGCGTAGCGCTGGGATAGGCATAGGGCAAGGGGTGGGTGTCGGGATAAACTTTAGAGTAGGCTTTGAGCCAGGAGTTGGAGTTTTGGCTAGGGGTAAGGATGGGGGTGGGACAGGGGTAGGGGGAGCTGTAGGGCCAGGGGTAGGGGTAGGACCAGATGTAGTGCTAGGCGTAGGCCTAGGGCGAGGGGTAGTGCTCGGGGTAGGGTTAGTTGAAGGGCTAGTGGTTGGCAGAGGCCCACGGGCAGTGTTAGGTTTAGGGCTCATGTTAAGCCTAGGACTAGTGGTAGTGGTAGGGGTTGGCCAAGGGCTAGGTGTAGGTGTCACGGGAGGGCTCCGGGTAGTCCTAGGACTCAGAACAGGTGTAGGGCTGTATTAGGGTGTGGTAAAGGTGGGTCCAGGGTGATTTCGTAGGACACGGGTTACTGCTCTGGCTAACGGTAGGGCAAGGTGTACTGGTCGGCGACGGGCAAGTGCTAGGCCTCGGACTAGATGAGCACTGGGCTTTGGTCTAGGGCCCGAGCTAGGGCTAGTGGGAGCGATAGGCGTAGCGCTGGGGTAGGCATAGGGCAAGGGGTGGGTGTCGGGGTAAACCTCGGAGTAGGCTTTGGGCCAGAGGTTGGAGTTGTGGCTAGGGGTAGGGATGAGAGTGGGCCTATTAGTAGGGGGAGCTGTAGGGCCAGGGGTAGGGGTAGGACCAGAGGTAGTGCTGGGCGTAAGCCTAGAGTGTGTGGTAGTGCTCGGGGTAGTGTTAGGTGAAGGGCTAGTGGTTGGCAGAGGCCCACGGACAGTGTTAGGGTTAGGGCTCATGTTAGGCCTAGGACTAGTGGTAGTGGTAGTGGATAGCCGAGCTCTAGGGGTAGGAGTCACGGGAGGGCTCCGGGTAGTCTTGGACTCCGAACAGATGTGGGGCATGATTAGGGTGTGGCTAATGGTGGGTCCAGGGTGATTTCGTAGGACAAGGGTTAGTGATCTGGCTTTCGGTAGGGCAGGGTGTATTGGTCGGTGACAGGCAAGTGCTAGGCTTCGGGCTAGAGTGACCACTGGACGTTGGTTTAGGGCCCGAAGTAAAGCTAGTGGGAGCGGTAGGCGTAGCGCTGTAATAGGCAAAGGGCAAGGGGTGGGTGTCAAGGTAAACCTCGGAGTAGGCCTAGGACCAGGAGAGGGAGCTGTGGCTAAGGGTAGGGATGGGGATGGGCCTATGGTTAGGGGGAGCTGTAGGGCCAGGGGTAGGGGTAGGACCAGAGGTAGTGCCAGGCGTACGCCTAGGGCGAGTGGTAGTGCTCGGGGAGACCTAACACTAACCCTAACACTAACCCTATCCCTAACCCTGACACCAACCCTAACTTTAATCCTAAGCTTAACCCTAACACCAACCCTAACCCTAACACCAACCCTAACCCTAATCCTAACCCTAAACCTAACACAAACCCTAAACCTAATCTAACCCTAACCCTAACCCTTACCTTAACTCTAACAAGGCAATGTGTACTAGTCAGCGATGGGCAAGTTCTAGGCCTTGGACTAGAGGGAGCCATGGGCGTTGGTCTAGGGACAGAGCTAGGGCTAGTGGGAGCGGTAGGCGTAGCGCTGGGGTAGGCATAGAGCAAGGGGTGGGTGTCGAGGTAAACCTCGGAGTAGGCCTAGGGCCAGGATTGGGAGCTGTGGGTAGGGGTAGGGGTGGGGTTGTGCCTATGGGTAGGGGGAGCTGTAGGGCCAGGGGTAGTGGTAGGACCAGAGGTAGTGCTAGGCGTAGGCCTAGGGCGAGTGGTAGTGCTCGGGGTAGGGTTAGTTGAAGGGCTAGTGGTTGGCAGAGGCCCACGGGCAGTGTTAGGGTTAGGGCTCATGTTAAGCCTAGGACTAGTGGTAGTGGTAGGGGTTGGCCGAGGGCTAGGTGTAGGTGTCACGAAATGGCTCCGGTTAGTCCTAGGACTCGGAACAGGTGTAGGGCTGTATTAGGGTGTGGTAAGGGTGGGTCCAGGGTGATTTCGTAGGACACGGGTTACTGCTCTGGCTAACGGTAGGGCAAGGTGTACTGGTCGGCCTCGGGCAAGTGGTAGGCCTCTGACTAGAGAGAGCACTGGGCGTTGGTCTAGGGCCCGAGCTAGGGCTAGTGGGAGCGATAGGCGTAGCGCTGGGGTAGGCATAGGGGAAGGGGTGGGTGTCGGGGTAAACTTCGGAGTAGGCTTTGGGCCAGGAGTTGGAGTTTTGGATAGGGGTAGGGATGGGTGTGGTCCCAGGGGTAGGGGGAGCTGTAGGGCCAGGGGTATCGGTAGGACCAGAGGTAGTGCTAGGCGTTAGCCTAGGGCGAGGGGTAGTGCTCTGGGTAGGGTTAGGTGAAGGGCTTGTGGTTGGCTGAGGCCCACGGGCAGTGTTAGTCTTAGGGCTCATGTTAGGCCTAGGACTAGTGGTAGTGGTAGGGGTTGGCCGAGGGCTAGGTGTAGGTGTCACGGGAGGGCTCCGGGTAGTCCTAGGACTCAAAACGGGTGTAGCGCTGGATTAGGTGGTGGTAAGGGTGGGTCCAGGGTGATTTCGTAGGACACGGGTTAGTGCTCTGGCTAACGGTAGGGCAAGGTGTACTGGTCGGCCTCGGGCAAGTGGTAGGCCTCTGACTAGAGAGAGCACTGGGCGTTGGTCTAGGGCCCGAGCTAGGGCTAGTGGGAGCGGTAGGCGTAGAGCTGGGATAGGCATAGGGCAAGGGGTGGGTGTCGGGGTAAACTTCGGAGTAGGCTTTGGGCCAGGAGTTGGAGTTTTGGCTAGGGGTAGGGATGGGGGTGGGCCTATGGGTAGGGGGGAGCTGTAGGGCCAGGGGTAGTGGTAGGACCAGAGGTAGTGCTAGGCGTAGGCCTAGGGCGAGGTGTCGTTCTCGGGGTAGGGTTAGGTGAAGGGCTAGTGGTTGGCAGAGGCCCACGGGCAGTGTTAGGGTTAGGTCTCATGTTAGGCCTGGGACTACTGGTAGTAATAGGGGATGGCCGAGGGCTAGGGGTAGTGGTCGGGGTAACCTAACCCTAACCCTAACCCTAACACTAAACCTAACCCTAACCCTAACCCTAACACCAACCCTAACCCTAACCCTAACACCAACCCTAACCCTAACCCTAACCCTAACTTTAACCCTAACCCTATGCCTAACACCAACCCTAACCCAAACCCTAACCCTAACCCTAACACCAACCCTAACCCTAATCCTAACCCTAACCCTAACCCTAACCCTAACCCTAACCCTAACACTAACCCTAATTCTAACCCTAACCCTAACACCAACCCTAACCCTAACCCTAACCCTAACACTATACCTAACACCAACCCTAACCCTAACCCTAACCCTCACCCTAACACCAACCCTAACCCTAATCCTAACCCTAACCCTAACACTAACCCTAACACTAACCCTAATTCTAAACCTAACCCTAACCCTAACCATAACCCTAACCCTAACCCTAACACTATACCTAACACCAACCCTAACCCTAACCCTAACCCTAACCCTAACACCAACCCTAACCCTAACCCTAACCCTAAGAAAGGCAAGGTGTAGTGGTCAGCGACGGGCAAGTTCTAGGCCTCGGACTAGAGGGAGTCATGGGCGTTGGTCTAGGGCCCGAGCTAGGGCTAGTGAGAGCGGTAGGCGTAGCGCTGGGGTAGGCATAGGGCAAGGGGTGGGTGTCGGGGTAAACCTCGGAGTAGGCTTTGGGCCAGAGGTTGGAGTTGTAGCTAGGGGTAGGGATGAGAGTGGACCTATTAGTAGGGGGAGCTGTAGGGCCAGGGGTAGGGGTAGGACCAGAGGTAGTGCTGGGCGTAAGCCTAGAGCGTGGGGTAGTGCTCGGGGTAGTGTTAGGTGAAGGGCTAGTGGTTGGCAGAGGCCCACGGACAGTGTTAGGGTTAGGGCTCATGTTAGGCCTAGGACTAGTGGTAGTGGTAGTGGATAGCCGAGGGCTAGGGGTAGGAGTCACGGGAGGGCTCCGGGTAGTCTTGGACTCCGAACAGATGTGGGGCATGATTAGGGTGTGGCTAATGGTGGGTACAGGGTGATTTCGTAGGACAAGGGTTAGTGATCTGGCTTTCGGTAGGGCAGGGTGTATTGGTCGGTGACGGGCAAGTGCTAGGCTTCGGACTAGAGTGCCCACTGGGCGTTGGTCTAGGGCCCGAGGTAGGGCTAGTGGGAGCGGTAGGCGTAGCGCTGTAATAGGCAAAGGGCAAGGGGTGGGTGTCAAGGTAAACCTCGGAGTAGGCCTAGGACCAGGAGAGGGAGTTGTGGCTAAGGGTAGGGATGGGGATGGGCCTATGGTTAGGGGGAGCTGTAGGGCCAGCGGTAGGGGTAGGACCAGAGGTAGTGCCAGGCGTACACCTAGGGCGAGGGGTAGTGCTCGGGGTGACCTAACCCTAACCCTAACACTAACCCTATCCCTAACCCTGACACCAACCCTAACTTTAATCCTAAGCTTAACCCTAACAACAACCCTAACCCTAACACCAACCCTAACCCTAATCTTAACCCTAAACCTAACACCAACCCTAACCCTAACCCTAACCCTAACCCTAACCCCTAACCCTAACCCTTACCTTAACTCTAACAAGGCAATGTGTACTAGTCAGCGACGGGCAAGTTCTAGGCCTTGGACTAGAGGGAGCCATGGGCGTTGGTCTAGGGACAGAGCTAGGGCTAGTGGGAGCGGTAGACGTAGCGCTGGGGTAGGCATAGGGCAAGGGGTGGGTGTCGAGGTAAACCTCGGAGTAGGCCTAGGGCCAGGAGTGGGAGCTGTGGTAGGGGTAGGGGTGGGGGTGTGCCTATGGGTAGGGGGAGCTGTAGGTCCAGGGGTAGTGGTAGGACCAGAGGTAGTGCTAGGCGTAGGCCTAGGGCGAGTGGTAGTGCTCGGGGTAGGGTTAGTCGAAGGGCTAGTGTTTGGCAGAGGCCCACGGGCAGTGTTAGGGTTAAGGCTCATGTTAAGCCTAGGACTAGTGGTAGTGGTAGGGGTTGGCCGAGGGCTAGGAGTAGGTGTCACGAAATGGCTCCGGGTAGTCCTAGGTCTCGGAAAAGGTGTAGGGCTGGATTAGGGTGTGGCTAATGGTGGGTCCAGGGTGATTTCGAAGGACAAGGGTTATTGATCTGGCTATCGGTAGGGCAAGGTGTACTGATCGGTGACGGGCAAGTGCTAGGCTTCGGACTAGAGCACTGGGCGTTGTTCTAGGGCCCGAGGTAGGGCTAGTGGGAGCGGTAGACGTAGCGCTGTGGTAGGCAAAGGGCAAGGGGTGCGTGTCGGGGTAAACCTCAGCGTAGGCCTAGGTCCAGGAGTGGGAGCTGTGGCTAGGGGTAGGGATGGGGGTGGGCCTATAAGTAGGTGGAACTGTAGGGCCAGGGGTAGGAGTAGGACCAGAGGTAGTGCTAGGCTTTAGCCTAGGGCGAGGGGTAGTGCTCGGGGTAACCTAACCCTAACCCTAACCCTAATCCTAACCCTAAACCTAACCCTAACCCTAACCGGAACCCTAACATCAACCCTAACCCTAACACTAACCCTAAACCTAACACTAACCCTAACACCAACCCTAAACCCTAATCCTAACCCTAATCCTAACCCTAACCCTAACCCTAAACCTAACTCTAACACCAACCCTAACCCTAACCGTAACCCTAACCCTAACCCTAACCCTAACATCAACCCTAACCCTAATACTAACCCTAACCCTAACCCTAACCCTAACACCAACCCTAA
Source organism: Rhinolophus hipposideros (assembly GCF_964194185.1). Taxonomy (NCBI): domain Eukaryota; kingdom Metazoa; phylum Chordata; class Mammalia; order Chiroptera; family Rhinolophidae; genus Rhinolophus; species Rhinolophus hipposideros. The sequence continues at coordinate 291,078 of NW_027668855.1, read as the reverse complement.
ACCCTAATCCTTACCCTAACCCTAACCCTAAACCTAACTCTAACACCAACCCTAACCCTAACCGTAACCCTAACCCTAACCCTAACCCTAACATCAACCCTAACCCTAATACTAACCCTAACCCTAACCCTAACCCTAACACCAAACCTAAACCCTAATCCTAACCCTAACCCTAACCCTAATCCTAACCCTAACCCTAACCCTAACCCTAACCCTAACAAGGGCAAGGTGTACTGGTCAGCGACGGACAAGTTCTAGGCCTCGGACTAGAGGGAGCCATGGGCGTTGGTCTAGGGCCCGAGCTAGGGCTAGTGAGAGCGTTAGGCGTAGCGCTGGGGTAGGCATAAGGTAAGGGGTGGGTGTCGAGGTAAACCTCAAAGTAGGCCTAGGGCCAGGAGTGGGAGCTGTAGTTAGGGGTAGGGATGGGGGTGGGCCTATAAGTAGGGGGAGCTTTAGGGCCAGGGGTGGGAGTAGGACCAGAAGTAGTGCTAGGCGTAAGCCTAGGGCGAGGGGTAGTGCTCGGGGTAGGGTTAGGTGAAGGGCTAGATTTGGCAGAGGCCCACGGGCAGTGTTAGAGTTAGGGCTCATGTTAGGCCTAGGACTAGTGGTAGTGGTAGGGTATGGCCGAGGGTAGGGGTAACTGTCACGGGAGGGCTCCGGGTAGTCCTAGGACTCCGAACGGATGTAGGGCTGGATTAGGGTGTGGCTAATGGTGGGTCCAGAGTGATTTCGTAGGACACGGGTTAGTGCTCTGGCTATCGGTAGGGCAAGGTGTACCGGTTGGCGACGGGCAAGTGCTAGGCTTCGGACTAGAGTGAGCACTGGGCGTTGGTCTAGGGCCCGAGGTAGGGCTAGTGGGAGCGGTAGGCGTAGCGCTGGGGTAGGCAAAGGGCAAGGGGTGGGTGTCGGGGTAAACCTCGGAGTAGGCCTAGGACCAGGAGTGGGAGCTGTGGCTAGCGGTAGGGTTGGGGGTGGGCCTATGGGTAGGGGGAGCTGTAGGGACAGGGGTAGGGGTAGGACCAGAGGTAGTGCTAGGCGTAGGCCTAGGGCGAGGGGTAGTGCTCGGGGTAACCTAACCCTAACCCTAACCCTAACACTATCCCTAACCCTAACCCTAACCCTAACACCAACCCTAAACCTAACCCTAAATCTAACCCTAACCCTAACCCTAACACCAACCCTAACCCTAATCCTAACCCTAACCCTAACCCTAACCTAACCCTAACCCTAACCCTAACAACAACCCTAACCCTAACCCTAACCCTAACCCTAACCCTAAACCTAACACCAACCCTAACCCTAACCCTAACCCTAACACCAACCCTAACCCTAACCCTAACCCTAACCCCAACACCAACCCTAACCCTAACCATAACCCTAACCCTAACACCAACCCTAAACCTAATCCTAACCCTAACCCTAACCCTAACCCTAACACCAACCCTAACCCTAACCCTAACCCTAACCCTAACGCTAAACCTAACACCAACCCTAACCCTAACCCTAACCCTAACCCTAACACCAACCCTAACCCTAACCCTAACCCTAAACCCTAATCCAACCCTAACCCTAACCCTAACCATAACCCTAACAAGGGCTAGGTGTACTGGTCAGCGACGGGCAAGATCTAGGCCTCGGACTAGAGGGAGCCATGGGCGTTCGCCTAGGGCCCGAGCTAGGGCTAGTGAGAGCGGTAGGCGTAGCGCTGGGGTAGGTATAGGGCAAGGGGTGGGTGTCGAGGTAAACCTCAAAGTAGGCCTAGGGCCAGGAGCTGTGGCTAGGGGTAGGGTTGGGGGTGGGCCTATGGGTAGGGGGAGTTGTAGGGCCAGGGGTAGTGGTAGGACCAGAGGTAGTGCTAGGCGAAGGCCTAGGGCGAGGGGTAGTGCTCGGGGTAGGGTTAATTGAAGGGCAAGTGTTTGGCAGAGGCCCACGGGCAGTGTTAGGGTTAGGGCTCATGTTAAGCCTAGGACTAGTGGTAGTAGTAGGGGTTGGCCGAGGGCTAGGGGTAGCTGTCACGAAATGGCTCCGGGTAGTCCTAGGACTCGGAACAGGTGTAGGGCTGTATTAGGGTGTGGTAAGGGTGGGTCCAGGGTGATTTCGTAGGACACGGGTTACTGCTCTGGCTAACGGTAGGGCAAGGTGTACTGGTTGGCCTCGGGCAAGTGGTAGGCCTCTGACTAGAGAGAGCACTGGGCGTTGGTCTAGGGCCCGAGCTAGGGCTAGTGGGAGCGGTAGGCGTAGAGCTGGGATAGGCATAGGGCAAGGGGTGGGTGTCGGGGTAAACTTCGGAGTAGGCTTTGGGCCAGGAGTTGGAGTTTTGGCTAGGGGTAGGGATGGATGGTGGGCCTATGGGTAGGGGGAGCTGTAGGGCCAGGGGTAGTGGTAGGACCAGAGGTAGTGCTAGGCGTAGGCCTAGGGCGAGGTGTCGTTCTCGGGGTAGGGTTAGGTGAAGGGCTAGTGGTTGGCAGAGGCCCACGGGCAGTGTTAGGGTTAGGTCTCATGTTAGGCCTAGGACTAGTGGTAGTAATAGGAGATGGCCGAGGGCTAGGGGTAGTGGTCGGGGTAACCTAACCCTAACCCTAACCCTAACACTAAACCTAACCCTAACCCTAACCCTAACACCAACCCTAACCCTAACCCTAACACCAACCCTAACCCTAACCCTAACCCTAACTTTAACCCTAACCCTATGCCTAACACCAACCCTAACCCTAACCCTAACCCTAACACTATACCTAACACCAACCCTAACCCTAACCCTAACCCTCACCCTAACACCAACCCTAACCCTAATCCTAACCCTAACCCTAACACTAACCCTAACACTAACCCTAATTCTAAACCTAACCCTAACCCTAACCATAACCCTAACCCTAACCCTAACACTATACCTAACACCAACCCTAACCCTAACCCTAACCCTAACCCTAACACCAACCCTAACCCTAACCCTAACCCTAAGAAAGGCAAGGTGTAGTGGTCAGCGACGGGCAAGTTCTAGGCCTCGGACTAGAGGGAGCCATGGGCGTTGGTCTAGGGCCCGAGCTAGGGCTAGTGAGAGCGGTAGGCGTAGCGCTGGGGTAGGCATAGGGCAAGGGGTGGGTGTCGGGGTAAACCTCGGAGTAGGCTTTGGGCCAGAGGTTGGAGTTGTAGCTAGGGGTAGGGATGAGAGTGGACCTATTAGTAGGGGGAGCTGTAGGGCCAGGGGTAGGGGTAGGACCAGAGGTAGTGCTGGGCGTAAGCCTAGAGCGTGGGGTAGTGCTCGGGGTAGTGTTAGGTGAAGGGCTAGTGGTTGGCAGAGGCCCACGGACAGTGTTAGGGTTAGGGCTCATGTTAGGCCTAGGACTAGTGGTAGTGGTAGTGGATAGCCGAGGGCTAGGGGTAGGAGTCACGGGAGGGCTCCGGGTAGTCTTGGACTCCGAACAGATGTGGGGCATGATTAGGGTGTGGCTAATGGTGGGTACAGGGTGATTTCGTAGGACAAGGGTTAGTGATCTGGCTTTCGGTAGGGCAGGGTGTATTGGTCGGTGACGGGCAAGTGCTAGGCTTCGGACTAGAGTGCCCACTGGGCGTTGGTCTAGGGCCCGAGGTAGGGCTAGTGGGAGCGGTAGGCGTAGCGCTGTAATAGGCAAAGGGCAAGGGGTGGGTGTCAAGGTAAACCTCGGAGTAGGCCTAGGACCAGGAGAGGGAGTTGTGGCTAAGGGTAGGGATGGGGATGGGCCTATGGTTAGGGGGAGCTGTAGGGCCAGCGGTAGGGGTAGGACCAGAGGTAGTGCCAGGCGTACGCCTAGGGCGAGGGGTAGTGCTCGGGGTGACCTAACCCTAACCCTAACACTAACCCTATCCCTAACCCTGACACCAACCCTAACTTTAATCCTAAGCTTAACCCTAACACCAACCCTAACCCTAACACCAACCCTAACCCTAATCTTAACCCTAAACCTAACACCAACCCTAACCCTAACCCTAACCCTAACCCTAACCCCTAACCCTAACCCTTACCTTAACTCTAACAAGGCAATGTGTACTAGTCAGCGACGGGCAAGTTCTAGGCCTTGGACTAGAGGGAGCCATGGGCGTTGGTCTAGGGACAGAGCTAGGGCTAGTGGGAGCGGTAGGCGTAGCGCTGGGGTAGGCATAGGGCAAGGGGTGGGTGTCGAGGTAAACCTCGGAGTAGGCCTAGGGCCAGGAGTGGGAGCTGTGGTAGGGGTAGGGGTGGGGGTGTGCCTATGGGTAGGGGGAGCTGTAGGTCCAGGGGTAGTGGTAGGACCAGAGGTAGTGCTAGGCGTAGGCCTAGGGCGAGTGGTAGTGCTCGGGGTAGGGTTAGTCGAAGGGCTAGTGTTTGGCAGAGGCCCACGGGCAGTGTTAGGGTTAAGGCTCATGTTAAGCCTAGGACTAGTGGTAGTGGTAGGGGTTGGCCGAGGGCTAGGAGTAGGTGTCACGAAATGGCTCCGGGTAGTCCTAGGACTCGGAAAAGGTGTAGGGCTGGATTAGGGTGTGGCTAATGGTGGGTCCAGGGTGATTTCGAAGGACAAGGGTTATTGATCTGGCTATCGGTAGGGCAAGGTGTACTGATCGGTGACGGGCAAGTGCTAGGCTTCGGACTAGAGCACTGGGCGTTGTTCTAGGGCCCGAGGTAGGGCTAGTGGGAGCGGTAGGCGTAGCGCTGTGGTAGGCAGAGGGCAAGGGGTGCGTGTCGGGGTAAACCTCAGCGTAGGCCTAGGTCCAGGAGTGGGAGCTGTGGCTAGGGGTAGGGATGGGGGTGGGCCTATAAGTAGGTGGAGCTGTAGGGCCAGGGGTAGGAGTAGGACCAGAGGTAGTGCTAGGCTTTAGCCTAGGGCGAGGGGTAGTGCTCGGGGTAACCTAACCCTAACCCTAACCCTAATCCTAACCCTAAACCTAACCCTAACCCTAACCGGAACCCTAACATCAACCCTAACCCTAACACTAACCCTAAACCTAACACTAACCCTAAAACCAACCCTAAACCCTAATCCTAACCCTAACCCTAACCCTAAACCTAACTCTAACACCAACCCTAACCCTAACCGTAACCCTAACCCTAACCCTAACCCTAACATCAACCCTAACCCTAATACTAACCCTAACCCTAACCCTAACCCTAACACCAACCCTAAACCCTAATCCTTACCCTAACCCTAACCCTAAACCTAACTCTAACACCAACCCTAACCCTAACCCTAACCCTAACACCAAACCTAAACCCTAATCCTAACCCTAACCCTAACCCTAATCCTAACCCTAACCCTAACCCTAACCCTAACCCTAACAAGGGCAATGTGTACTGGTCAGCGACGGACAAGTTCTAGGCCTCGGACTAGAGGGAGCCATGGGCGTTGGTCTAGGGCCCGAGCTAGGGCTAGTGAGAGCGTTAGGCGTAGCGCTGGGGTAGGCATAAGGTAAGGGGTGGGTGTCGAGGTAAACCTCAAAGTAGGCCTAGGGCCAGGAGTGGGAGCTGTAGTTAGGGGTAGGGATGGGGGTGGGCCTATAAGTAGGGGGAGCTTTAGGGCCAGGGGTGGGAGTAGGACCAGAGGTAGTGCTAGGCGTAAGCCTAGGGCGAGGGGTAGTGCTCGGGGTAGGGTTAGGTGAAGGGCTAGATTTGGCAGAGGCCCACGGGCAGTGTTAGAGTTAGGGCTCATGTTAGGCCTAGGACTAGTGGTAGTGGTAGGGTATGGCCGAGGGTAGGGGTAACTGTCACGGGAGGGCTCCGGGTAGTCCTAGGACTCCGAACGGATGTAGGGCTGGATTAGGGTGTGGCTAATGGTGGGTCCAGAGTGATTTCGTAGGACACGGGTTAGTGCTCTGGCTATCGGTAGGGCAAGGTGTACCGGTTGGCGACGGGCAAGTGCTAGGCTTCGGACTAGAGTGAGCACTGGGCGTTGGTCTAGGGCCCGAGGTAGGGCTAGTGGGAGCGGTAGGCGTAGCGCTGGGGTAGGCAAAGGGCAAGGGGTGGGTGTCGGGGTAAACCTCGGAGTAGGCCTAGGACCAGGAGTGGGAGCTGTGGCTAGCGGTAGGGTTGGGGGTGGGCCTATGGGTAGGGGGAGCTGTAGGGACAGGGGTAGGGGTAGGACCAGAGGTAGTGCTAGGCGTAGGCCTAGGGCGAGGGGTAGTGCTCGGGGTAACCTAACCCTAACCCTAACCCTAACACTATCCCTAACCCTAACCCTAACCCTAACACCAACCCTAACCCTAACCCTAACCCTAACCCTAACCCTAACCCTAAACCTATACCTAACACCAACCCTAACCCTAACCCTAACCCTAACCCTAACCCTAACACCAACCCTAACCCTAACCATAACCCTAACCCTAAACCTAACCCCAACACCAACCCTAACCCTAACCCTAACCCTAACACCAACCCTAACCCTAATCCTAACCCTAACCTTAACCCTAACACCAACCCTAACCCTAACCCTAACCCTAACCCTAACACTATCCCTAACCCTAACCCTAACCCTAACACCAACCCTAACCCTAACCCTAACCCTAACCCTAAACCTAACCCTAACCCTAACCCTAACCCTAACCCTATACCTAACCCTAACCCTAACACTAACCCTAACCCTAACCCTAAACCTAACAGCAACCCTAACCCTAAACCTAACCCTAACCCTAACCCTAACACTATACCTAACACAAACCCTAACCCTAACCCTAACCCTAACCCTAACACCAACCCTAAACCTAACCCTAAATCTAACCCTAACCCTAACCCTAACACCAACCCTAACCCTAATCCTAACCCTAACCCTAACCTAACCCTAACCCTAACCCTAACAACAACCCTAACCCTAACCCTAACCCTAACCCTAACCCTAAACCTAACACCAACCCTAACCCTAACCCTAACCCTAACACCAACCCTAACCCTAACCCTAACCCTAAACCCTAATCCAACCCTAACCCTAACCCTAACCATAACCCTAACAAGGGCTAGGTGTACTGGTCAGCGACGGGCAAGATCTAGGCCTCGGACTAGAGGGAGCCATGGGCGTTCGCCTAGGGCCCGAGCTAGGGCTAGTGAGAGCGGTAGGCGTAGCGCTGGGGTAGGTATAGGGCAAGGGGTGGGTGTCGAGGTAAACCTCAAAGTAGGCCTAGGGCCAGGAGCTGTGGCTAGGGGTAGGGTTGGGGGTGGGCCTATGGGTAGGGGGAGTTGTAGGGCCAGGGGTAGTGGTAGGACCAGAGGTAGTGCTAGGCGAAGGCCTAGGGCGAGGGGTAGTGCTCGGGGTAGGGTTAGTTGAAGGGCAAGTGTTTGGCAGAGGCCCACGGGCAGTGTTAGGGTTAGGGCTCATGTTAAGCCTAGGACTAGTGGTAGTAGTAGGGGTTGGCCGAGGGCTAGGGGTAGCTGTCACGAAATGGCTCCGGGTAGTCCTAGGACTCGGAACAGGTGTAGGGCTGTATTAGGGTGTGGTAAGGGTGGGTCCAGGGTGATTTCGTAGGACACGGGTTACTGCTCTGGCTAACGGTAGGGCAAGGTGTACTGGTTGGCCTCGGGCAAGTGGTAGGCCTCTGACTAGAGAGAGCACTGGGCGTTGGTCTAGGGCCCGAGCTAGGGCTAGTGGGAGCGGTAGGCGTAGAGCTGGGATAGGCATAGGGCAAGGGGTGGGTGTCGGGGTAAACTTCGGAGTAGGCTTTGGGCCAGGAGTTGGAGTTTTGGCTAGGGGTAGGGATGGATGGTGGGCCTATGGGTAGGGGGAGCTGTAGGGCCAGGGGTAGTGGTAGGACCAGAGGTAGTGCTAGGCGTAGGCCTAGGGCGAGGTGTCGTTCTCGGGGTAGGGTTAGGTGAAGGGCTAGTGGTTGGCAGAGGCCCACGGGCAGTGTTAGGGTTAGGTCTCATGTTAGGCCTAGGACTAGTGGTAGTAATAGGAGATGGCCGAGGGCTAGGGGTAGTGGTCGGGGTAACCTAACCCTAACCCTAACCCTAACACTAAACCTAACCCTAACCCTAACCCTAACACCAACCCTAACCCTAACCCTAACACCAACCCTAACCCTAACCCTAACCCTAACTTTAACCCTAACCCTATGCCTAACACCAACCCTAACCCTAACACTAACCCTAACCCTAACACCAACCCTAACCCTAATCCTAACCCTAACCCTAACCCTAACACTAACCCTAATTCTAACCCTAACCCTAACACCAACCCTAACCCTAACCCTAACACTAACCCTAACACTAACCCTAATTCTAAACCTAACCCTAACCCTAACCCTAACACTAACCCTAACCCTAACACTATACCTAACACCAAACCTAACCCTAACCCTAACCCTAACACCAACCCTAACCATAACCCTAACCCTAAGAAAGGCAAGGTGTAGTGGTCAGCGACGGGCAAGTTCTAGGCCTCGGACTAGAGGGAGCCATGGGCGTTGGTCTAGGGCCCGAGCTAGGGCTAGTGAGAGCGGTAGGCGTAGGCTGGGGTAGGCATAGGGCAAGGGGTGGGTGTCGGGGTAAACCTCGGAGTAGGCTTTGGGCCAGAGGTTGGAGTTGTGGCTAGGGGTAGGGATGAGAGTGGGCCTATTAGTAGGGGGAGCTGTAGGGCCAGGGGTAGGGGTAGGACCATAGGTAGTGCTGGGCGTAAGCCTAGAGCGTGGGGTAGTACTCGGAGTAGTGTTAGGTGAAGGGCTAGTGGTTGGCAGAGGCCCACGGACAGTGTTAAAGTTAGGGCTCATGTTAGGCCTAGGACTAGTGGTAGTGGTAGTGGATAGTCGAGGGCTAGGGGTAGGAGTCACGGGAGGGCTCCGGGTAGTCTTGGACTCCGAACAGATGTGGGGCATGATTAGGGTGTGGCTAATGGTGGGTCCAGGGTGATTTCGTAGGACAAGGGTTAGTGATCTGGCTTTCGGTAGGGCAGGGTGTATTGGTCGGTGACGGGCAAGTGCTAGGCTTCGGACTAGAGTGACCACTGGGCGTTGGTCTAGGGCCCGAGGTAGGGCTATTGGGAGCGGTAGGCGTAGCGCTGTAATAGGCAAAGGGCAAGGGGTGGGTGTCAAGGTAAACCTCGGAGTAGGCCTAGGACCAGTAGAGGGAGCTTTGGCTAAGGGTAGGGATGGGGATGGGCCTATGGTTAGGGGGAGCTGTAGGGCCAGGGGTAGGGGTAGGACCAGAGGTAGTGCCAGGCGTACGCCTAGGGCGAGGGGTAGTGCTCGGGGTGACCTAACCCTAACCCTAACACTAACCCTATCCCTAACCCTGACACCAACCCTAACTTTAATCCTAAGCTTAACCCTAACACCAACCCTAACCCTAACACCAACCCTAACCCTAATCCTAACCCTAAACCTAACACCAACCCTAACCCTAACCCTAACCCTAACCCTAACCCCTAACCCTAACCCTTACCTTAACTCTAACAAGGCAATGTGTACTAGTCAGCGACGGGCAAGTTCTAGGCCTTGGACTAGAGGGAGCCATGGGCGTTGGTCTAGGGACAGAGCTAGGGCTAGTGGGAGCGGTAGGCGTAGCGCTGGGGTAGGCATAGGGCAAGGGGTGGGTGTCGAGGTAAACCTCGGAGTAGGCCTAGGGCCAGGAGTGGGAGCTGTGGGTAGGGGTAGGGGTGGGGGTGTGCCTATGGGTAGGGGGAGCTGTAGGGCCAGGGGTAGTTGTAGGACCAGAGGTAGTGCTAGGCGTAGGCCTAGGGCGAGGGGTAGTGCTCGGGGTAGGGTTAGTTGAAGGGCTAGTGTTTGGCAGAGGTCCACGGGCAGTGTTAGGGTTAAGGCTCATGTTAAGCCTAGGACTAGTGGTAGTGGTAGGGGTTGGTTGAGGGCTAGGAGTAGGTGTCACGAAATGGCTCCGGGTAGTCCTAGGACTCGGAACAGGTGTAGGGCTGGATTAGGGTGTGGCTAATGGTGGGTCCAGGGTGATTTCGAAGGACAAGGGTTAGTGATCTGGCTATCGGTAGGGCAAGGTGTACTGATCGGTGACGGGCAAGTGCTAGGCTTCGGACTAGAGCACTGGGCGTTGGTCTAGGGCCCGAGGTAGGGCTAGTGGGAGCGGTAGGCTTAGCGCTGTGGTAGGCAAAGGGCAAGGGGTGTGTGTCGGGGTAAACCTCGGAGTAGGCCTAGGTCCAGGAGTGGGAGCTGTGGCTAGGGGTAGGGATGGGGGTGGGCCTCTAAGTAGGTGGAGCTGTAGGGCCAAGGGTAGGAGTAGGACCAGAGGTAGTGCTAGGCGTAAGCCTAGGGCGAGTGGTAGTGCTCGGGGTAACCTAACCCTAACCCTAACCCTAACCCTAACCCTAAACCTAACCCTAACCCTAACCGTAACCCTAACATCAACCCTAACCCTAACACTAACCCTAACCCTAACACTAACCCTAACACCAACCCTAAACCCTAATCCTAACCCTAACCCTAACCCTAAACCTAACTCTAACACCAACCCTAACCCTAACCGTAACCCTAACCCTAACCCTAACATCAACCCTAACCCTAATACTAACCCTAACCCTAACCCTAACCCTAACACCAACCCTAAACCCTAATCCTAACCCTAACCCTAACCCTAATCCTAACCCTAACCCTAACCCTAACCCTAACAAGGGCAAGGTGTACTGGTCAGCGACGGGCAAGTTCTAGGCCTAGGACTAGAGGGAGCCATGGGCGTTTATCTAGGGCCCGAGCTAGGGCTAGTGAGAGCGGTAGGCGTAGCGCTGGGGTAGGCATAAGGTAAGGGGTGGGTGTCGAGGTAAACCTCGGAGTAGGCCTAGGGCCAGGAGTGGGAGCTGTAGTTAGGGGTAGGGATGGGGATGGGCCTATAAGTAGGGGGAGCTTTAGTGCCAGGGGTGGGAGTAGGACCAGAAGTAGTGCTAGGCGTAAGCCTAGGGCGAGGGGTAGTGCTCGGGGTAGGGTTAGGTGAAGGGCTAGATTTGGCAGAGGCCCACGGGCAGTGTTAGAGTTAGGGCTCATGTTAGGCCTAGGACTAGTGGTAGTGGTAGGGTATGGCCGAGGGTAGGGGTAACTGTCACGGGAGGGCTCCGGGTAGTCCTAGGACTCCGAACGGATGTAGGGCTGGATTAGGGTGTGGCTAATGGTGGGTCCAGGGTGATTTCGTAGGACACGGGTTAGTGCTCTGGCTATCGGTAGGGCAAGGTGTACCGGTTGGCGACGGGCAAGTGCTAGGCTTCGGACTAGAGTGAGCACTGGGCGTTGGTCTAGGGCCCGAGGTAGGGCTAGTGGGAGCGGTAGGCGTAGCGCTGGGGTAGGCAAAGGGCAAGGGGTGGGTGTCGGGGTAAACCTCGGAGTAGGCCTAGGACCAGGAGTGGGAGGTGTGGCTAGCGGTAGGGTTGGGGGTGGGCCTATGGGTAGGGGGAGCTGTAGGGACAGGGGTAGGGGTAGGACCAGAGGTAGTGCTAGGCGTAGGCCTAGGGCGAGGTGTCGTTCTCGGGGTAGGGTTAGGTGAAGGGCTAGTGGTTGGCAGAGGCCCACGGGCAGTGTTAGGGTTAGGTCTCATGTTAGGCCTAGGACTAGTGGTAGTAATAGGGGATGTCCGAGGGCTAGGGGTAGTGGTCGGGGTAACCTAACCCTAAACATAACCCTAACACTAAACCTAACCCTAACCCTAACCCTAACACCAACCCTAACCCTAACCCTAACACCAACCCTAACCCTAACCCTAACCCTAACTTTAACCCTAACCCTATACCTAACACCAACCCTAACCCTAACCCTAACCCTAACCCTAACACCAACCCTAACCCTAATCCTAACCCTAACCCTAACCCTAACCCTAACACTAACCCTAATTCTAACCCTAACCCTAACACCAACCCTAACCCTAACCCTAACCCTAACCCTAACACTATACCTAACACCAACCCTAACCCTAACCCTAACCCTAACCCTAACACCAACCCTAACCCTAACCCTAACCCTAACCCTAACACCAACCCTAACCCTAATCCTAACCCTAACCCTAACACTAACCCTAACACTAACCCTAATTCTAAACCTAACCCTAACCCTAACCCTAACCCTAACCCTAACACTATACCTAACACCAACCCTAACCCTAACCCTAACCCTAACCCTAACACCAACCCTAACCCTAACCCTAATCCTAAGAAAGGCAAGGTGTAGTGGTCAGCGACGGGCAAGTTCTAGGCCTCGGACTAGAGGGAGCCATGGGCGTTGGTCTAGGGCTCGAGCTAGGGCTAGTGAGAGCGGTAGGCGTAGCGCTGGGGTAGGCATAGGGCAAGGGGTGGGTGTCGAGGTAAACCTTGGAGTAGGCCTAGGGCCAGGAGTGGGAGCTGTGGCTAGGGGTAGGGGTGGGGGTGGGCCTATGGGTAGGGGGAGCTGTAGGGCCAGGGGTAGTGGTAGGACCAGAGGTAGTGCTAGGCGAAGGCCTAGGGCGAGGGGTAGTGCTCGGGGTAGGGTTAGTTGAAGGGCTAGTGTTTGGCAGAGGCCCACGGGCAATGTTAGGGTTAGGGCTCATGTTAAGCCTAGGACTAGTGGTAGTGGTAGGGATTGGCCGAGGGCTAGGGGTAGGTGTCACGAAATGGCTCCGGGTAGTTCTAGTACTCGGAACAGGTGTAGGGCTGGATTAGGGTTGGTAAGGGTGGGTCCAGGGTGATTTCGTAGGACACGGGTTATTGCTCTGGCTAACGGTAGGGCAAGGTGTACTGGTCGGCGACGGGCAAGTGCTAGGCCTCGGACTAGATGAGAACTGGGCGTTGGTCTAGGGCCCGAGCTAGGGCTACTGGGAGCGTTAGGCGTAGCGCTGTTGTAGGCATAAGGCAAGGGGTGGGTGTCGGGGTAAACCTCGGAGTTAGCCTAGTGCCAGGAGTTGGAGCTGTGGGTAGGGGTAGGGATTTGGGTGGGCCTATGGTTAGTGGGAGCTGTAGGGCCATGGGTAGTGGTAGGACCAGAGGTAGTGCTAGGCGTAGGCCTAGGGCGAGTGGTAGTGCTCGGGGTAGGGTTAGGTGAAGGGCTAGTGGTTGGCAGAGGCCCACGGGCAGTGTTAGGGTTAGGGCTCATGTTAGGCCTAGGACTAGTGGTAGTAGTAGGGGATGGCCGAGGGCTAGGTGTAGGTGTCACGGGAGGGCTCCGGGTAATCCTAGGACTCCGAACGGATGTGGGGCATGATTAGGGTGTGGCTAATGGTGCGTCCAGGGTGATTTCGTAGGACATGGGTTAGTGCTCTGGCTATCGGTAGGCAAGGTGAACTGGTCGGCGACTAGCAAGTGCTAGGCTTCGGACTAGAGTGAGCACTGGGCGTTGGTCTAGGGCCCGAGGTAGGGCTAGTGGGAGCGGTAGGAATAGCGCTGGGGTAGGCAAAGGGCAAGGGGTGGGTGTCGGGGTAAACCACGGAGTAGGCCTAGGACCAGGAGAGGGAGCTGTGGCTAGGGATAGGGATGGGGGTGGGCCTATGGGTAGGGGGAGCTTTAGGGCCAGGGGTGGGAGTAGGACCAGAGGTAGTGCTAGGCGTAAGCATAGAACGAGGGGTAGTGCTCGGGGTAGGGTTAGGTGAAGGGCTAGATTTGGCAGAGGCCCACGGGCAGTGTTAGAGTTAGGGCTCATGTTAGGCCTAGGACTAGTGGTAGTGGTAGGGCATTGCCGAGGGCTAGGGGTAACTGTCACGGGAGGGCTCCGGGTAGTCCTAGGACTCCGAACGGATGTAGGGCTGTATTAGGGTGTGGTAAGGGTGGGTCCAGGGTGATTTCGTAGGACACGGGTTACTGCTCTGGCTAACGGTAGGGCAAGGTGTACTGGTCGGCCTCGGGCAAGTGGTAGGACTCTGACTAGAGATAGCACTGGGCGTTGGTCTAGGGCCCGAGCTAGGGCTAGTGGGAGCGGTAGGCGTAGCGCTGGGATAGGCATAGGGCAAGGGGTGGGTGTCGGGGTAAACTTCGGAGTAGGCTTTGGGCCAGGAGTTGGAGTTTTGGCTAGGGGTAGGGATGGGGTTGGGCCCAGGGGTAGAGGGAGCTGTAGGGCAAGGGGTAGGGGTAGGTCCAGAAGTAGTGCTAGGCGTTCGCCTAGGGCGAGGGGTAGTGCTCGGGGTAACCTAACCCTAACCCTATAACTAACACCAACCCTAACCCTAACTCTAACCCTAACCCTAACACCAACCCTAACCCTAATCCTAACCCCACCCCAAATCCTAACCCTAACACTAACCCTTACCCTAACCCTAACCCTAACACCAACCCTAACCCTAACCCTAACTCTTACCCTAACACGATACCTAACACCAACCCTAACACTAACCCTAACCCTAACCCTAACACCAACCCTAACCCTAACCCTAATCCTAACCCTAACCCTAACACCAACCCTAACCCTAATCGTAACCCTAACCCTAACCCAAACGCTAACCCTAACACCAACCCTAACTCTAACCCTAACCCTAAACCTAACACCAACCCTAACCCTAACCCTAACCCTAACCCTAACACGAACCCTAACCCTAACCCTAAACCCTAATCCAACCCTAACCCTAACCCTAACCCTAACCCTAACAAGGGCAAGGTGTACTGGTCAGCGACGGGCAAGTTCTAGGTCTCGGACTAGAGGGAGCCATGGGCGTTGGTCTAGGGCCTGAGCTAGGGCTAGTGAGAGCGGTAGGCGTAGCGCTGGGGTAGGCATAAGGCAAGGGGTGGGTGTCGAGGTAAACCTCGGAGTAGGCCTAGGGCCAGGAGTGGGAGCTGTAGTTAGGGGTAGGGATGGGGGTGGGCCTATAAGTAGGGGGAGCTTTAGGGCCAGGGGTGGGAGTAGGACCAGTGGTAGAGCTAGGCGTAAGCCTAGGGCTAGGGGTAGTGCTCGGTGTAGGGTTAGGTGAAGGGCTAGTGGTTGGCAGAGGCCCACGGGCAGTGTTAGAGTTAGGGCTCATGTTAAGCCTACGACTAGTGGTAGTAGTAGGGGTTGGCCGAGGGCTAGGGGTAGGTGTCACGAAATGGCTCCAGGTAGTCCTAGGACTCGGAACAGGTGTAGGGCTGTATTAGGGTGTGGTAAGGGTGGGTCCAGGGTGATTTCGTAGGACACGGGTTACTGCTCTGGCTAACGGTAGGGCAAGGTGTACTGGTCGGCCTCGGGCAAGTGGTAGGCCTCTGACTAGAGAGAGCACTGGGCGTTGGTCTAGGGCTCGAGCTAGGGCTAGTGGGAGCGGTAGGCGTAGCGCTGGGGTAGGCATAGGGCAAGGGGTGGGTGTCGGGGTAAACTTCGGAGTAGGCTTTGGGTCAGGATTTGGAGTTTTGGCTAGGGGTAGGGATGGGGGTGGGCCGAGGGGTACGGGGAGCTGTAGGGCCAGGGCTAGGGGTAGGACCAGAGGTAGTGCTAGGCGTAGGCCTAGGGAGAGGGGTAGTGCTCGGGGTAACCTAACCTTAACCCTAACCCTAACACTAACCCTAACCCTAACCCTAACCCTAACACCAACCCTAACCCTAACCCTAACCCTAACCCTATACCTAACACCAACCCTAACCCTAACCCAAACCCTAACCCTAAACCTAACCCTAACCCTAACCCTAACCCTAACCCTAACACAACCCTAACCCTAACCCTAACCCTAACACCAACCCTAACCCTAACCCTAACCCTATACCTAACACCAACCCTAACCCTAACCCTAACCCTAACCCTAACACCAACCCTAACCCTAACCCTAACCCTAAACCTAACACCAACCCTAACCCTAACCCTAACCCTAACACCAACCCTAAACCTAACCCTAACCCTAAACCCTAATCCAAGCCTAACCATAACCCTAACCCTAACCCTAACAAGGGCAAGGTGTACTGGTCAGCGACGGGCAAGTTCTAGGCCTCGGACTAGAGGGAGCCATGGGCGTTGGTCTAGGGCCCGAGCTAGGGCTAGTGAGAGCGGTAGGCGTAGCGCTGGGGTAGGCATAGGGCAAGAAGTGTGTGTCGAGGTAAACCTCGGAGTAGGCCTAGGGCCAGAAGTGGGAGCTGTGGCTAGGGGTAGAGGTGGGGGTGGGCCTATGGTTAGGGGGAGCTGTAGGGCCAGGGGTAGTGGTAGGACCAGAGGTAGTGCTAGGCGAAGACCTAGGGCGAGGGGTAGTGTTCGGGGTAGGGTTAGTTCAAGGGCTAGTGTTTGGCAGAGGCCCACGGGCAGTGTTAGGGTTAGGGCTCATGTTAAGCCTAGGACTAGTGGTAGTGGTAGGGGTTGGCCGAGGGCTAGGGGTAGGTGTCACGAAATGGCTCCGGGTAGTCCTAGGACTCGGAACAGGTGTAGGGCTGTATTAGGGTGTGGTAAGGGTGGGTCCAGGGTGATTTCGTAGGACACGGGTTACTGCTCTGGCTAACGGTAGAGCAAGGTGTACTGGTCGGCGACGGGTAAGTGCTAGGCCTCAGAGTAGATGAGCACTGGACTTTGGTCTAGGGCCTGAAGTAGGGCTAGTGGGAGCGGTAGGCGTAGCACTGGGGTAGGCATATGGCAAGGGGTGTGTGTCAGGGTAAACCTCGGAGTAGGCCTAGTGCCAGGAGTTGGAGCTGTGGCTAGAGGTAGGGATGGGGGTGGGCCTATTCGTAGAGGGAGCTGTAGGGCCAGGGGAAGCGGTAGGACCAGAGGTAGTTCTAGGCGTTAGCTAGGGCAAGGGGTAGTGCTCTGGGTAGTGTTAGGTGAAGGGCTTGTGGTTGGCTGATGCCCACGGGCAGTGTTAGTCTTAGGGCTCATGTTAGGCCTAGGACTAGTGGTAGAGGTAGGGGTTGGCCGAGGGCTAGGGTTAGGTGTCACGGGAGGGCTCCGGGTAGTCCTAGGACTCAAAACGGGTGTAGGGCTGGATTTGGGTGTGGTAAGGGTGGGTCCAGGGTGATTTCGTAGGACACGGGTTACTGCTCTGGCTAACGGTAGGGCAAGGTGTACTGGTCGGCGTCGGGCAGGTGGTAGGCCTCGGCCTATAGGGAGCACTGGGCGTTGGTCTAGTGCCCGAGATAGGGCTAGTGGGAGCGGTAGGCGTAGCACTGGGGTAGGCATATGGCAAGGGGTGGGTGTCCGGGTAAACCTCGGAGTAGGCTTTGGGCTAGAGTTTGGAGTTGTGGCTAGGGGTAGGGATGGCGGTGGGCCTATTAGTAGGGGGAGCTGTAGGGCCAGGGGTAGGGGTAGACCAGAGGTAGTGCTAGGCGTACGCCTAGTGCGAGGGGTAGTGCTCGGGGTGACCTAACCCTAAACCTAACCCTAACCCTAACACCAACCCTAACCTTAATCATAACCCTAACCCTAACACCAACCCTAACCCTAACCCTAACCCTAAACCCTAACCCTAACCCTTACCCTAACCCTAACAAAGGCAATGTGTAATAGTCAGCGACGGGCAAGTTCTAGGCCTCGGACTAGAGGGAGACATGGGTGTTGGTCTAGGGCCCGAGCTAGGGCTAGTGGGAGCGGTAGGTGTAGCGCTGGGGTAGGCATAGGGCAAGGGGTGGGTGTCTAAAATGGCTCCGGGTAGTTCTAGGACTCGGAACAGGTGTAGGGCTGTATTAGGGTGTGGTAAGGGTGGGTCCAGGGTGATTTCGTAGGACACGGGTTACTGCTCTGGCTAACGGTAGGGCAAGGTGTACTGGTCGGCCTCGGGCAAGTGGTAGGCCTCTGACTAGAGAGAGCACTGGGCGTTGGTCTAGGGCTCGAGCTAGGGCTAGTGGGAGCTGTAGGCGTAGCGCTGGGATAGGCATAAGGCAAGGGGTGGGTTTCGGGGTAAACTTCGGAGTAGGCTTTGGGCCAGGAGTTGGAGTTTTGGCTAGGGGTAGGGATGTGGGTGGGCCCAGAGGTACAAGGAGCTGTAGGCCAGGGGTAGGGGTAGGACCAGAGGTAGTGCTAGGCGTAGGCCTAGGGCGAGGGGTAGTGCTCGGGGTAAACTTACCCTAACCCTAACCCTAACACTAACCCTAACCCTAACCCTAACACCAACCCTAACCCTAAACCTAACCCTAACCCTAACCCTATACCTAACATCAACCCTAACCCTAACCCTAACCCTAACCCTAACACCAACCCTAACCCTAACCCTAACCCTAAACCTTACCCTAACCCTAACCCTTACCCTAACACCAACCCTAAACCTAACCCTAAACCTAACCCTAACCCTAACACCAACCCTAACCCTATTCCTAATCCTAACCCTAACCCTAACACCAAACCTAACCCTAACCCTAACCCTAACCCTAACACCAACCCTAACCCTAAACCTAACCCTAACTTTAACCCTAACCCTATACCTAACACCAACCCTAACCCTAACCCTAACCCTAACCCTAACACCAACCCTAACCCTAATCCTAACCCCACCCCAAACCCTAACCCTAACACTAACCCTTACCCTAACCCTAACCCTAACACCAACCCTAACCCTAACCCTAACCCTAACTTTAACCCTAACACTATACCTAACACCAAACCTAACCCTAACCCTAACCGTAACCCTAACACCAACCCTAACCCTAAGAATAACCCTAAACCTAACACCAACCCTAACCCTAACCCTAAACCTAACTCTAACACCAACCCTAACCCTAACCGTAACCCTAACCCTAACCCTAACCCTAACATCAACCCTAACCCTAATACTAACCCTAACCCTAACCCTAACCCTAACACCAACCCTAAACCCTAATCCTAACCCTAACCCTAACCCTAATCCTAACCCTAACCCTAACCCTAACCCTAACAAGGGCAAGGTGTACTGGTCAGCGACGGGCAAGTTCTAGGCCTCGGACTAGAGGGAGCCATGGGCGTTGGTCTAGGGCCCGAGCTAGGGCTAGTGAGAGCGGTAGGCGTAGCGCTGGGGTAGGCATAGGGCAAGGGGTGGGTGTCGAGGTAAACCTCGGAGTAGGCCTAGGGCCAGGAGTGGGAGCTGTAGTTAGGTGTAGGGATGGGGGTGGGCCTATAATTAGGGGGAGCTTTAGGGCCAGGGGTGGGAGTAGGACCAGAAGTAGTGCTAGGCGTAAGCCTAGGGCGAGGGGTAGTGCTCGGGGTAGGGTTAGGTGAAGGGCTAGATTTGGCAGAGGCCCACGGGCAGTGTTAGAGTTAGGGCTCATGTTAGGCCTAGGACTAGTGGTAGTGGTAGGGTATGGCCGAGGGCTAGGGGTAACTGTCACGGGAGGGCTCCGGGTAGTCCTAGGACTCCGAACGGATGTAGGGCTGGATTAGGGTGTGGCTAATGGTGGGTCCAGGGTGATTTCGTAGGACACGGGTTAGTGCTCTGGCTATCGGTAGGGCAAGGTGTACCGGTTGGCGACGGGCAAGTGCTAAGCTTCGGACTAGAGTGAGCACTGGGCGTTGGTCTAGGGCCCGAGGTAGGGCTAGTGGGAGCGGTAGGCGTAGCGCTGGGGTAGGCAAAGGGCAAGGGGTGGGTGTCGGGGTAAACCTCGGAGTAGGCCTAGGACCAGGAGTGGGAGCTGTGGCTAGCGGTAGGGTTGGGGGTGGGCCTATGGGTAGGGGGAGCTGTAGGGACAGGGGTAGGTGTAGGACCAGAGGTAGTGCTAGGCGTAGGCCTAGGGCGAGGGGTAGTGCTCGGGGTAACCTAACCCTAACCCTAACCCTAACACTATCCCTAACCCTAACCCTAACCCTAACACCAACCCTAACCCTAACCCTAACCCTAACCCTAACCCTAACCCTATACCTAACAGCAAATCTAACCCTAACCCTAACCCTAACCCTAACACCAACCCTAACCCTAACCATAACCCTAACCCTAACCCTAACCCTAACACCAACCCTAACCCTAACCCTAACCCTAACCCTAACACCAACCCTAACCCTAATCCTAACCCTAACCTTAACCCTAACACCAAACCTAACCCTAACCCTAACCCTAACCCTAACACCAACCCTAACCCTAACCCTAACTTTAACCCTAACCCTATACCTAACACCAACCCTAACCCTAACCCTAACCCTAACCCTAACACCAACCCTAACCCTAATCCTAACCCTAACCCTAACCCTAACCCTAACACTAACCCTAACCCTAACCCTAACCCTAACAGCAACCCTAACCCTAACCCTAACCCTAACTTTAACCCTAACCCTATACCTAACACCAACCCTAACCCTAACCCTAACCCTAACCCTAACCCTAACCCTAACCCTAACAACAACCCTAACCCTAACCCTAACCCTAACCCTAACCCTAAACCTAACACCAACCCTAACCCTAACCCTAACCCTAACACCAACCCTAACCCTAACCCTAACCCTAAACCCTAATCCAACCCTAACCCTAACCCTAACCATAACCCTAACAAGGGCTAGGTGTACTGGTCAGCGACGGGCAAGATCTAGGCCTCGGACTAGAGGGAGCCATGGGCGTTGGTCTAGGGCCCGAGCTAGGGCTAGTGAGAGCGGTAGGCGTAGCGCTGGGGTAGGCATAGGGCAAGGGGTGGGTGTCGAGGTAAACCTCGGAGTAGGCCTAGGGCCAGGAGAGGGAGCTGTGGCTAGGGGTAGGGTTGGGGGTGGGCCTATGGGTAGGGGGAGTTGTAGGGCCAGGGGTAGTGGTAGGACCAGAGGTAGTGCTAGGCGAAGGCCTAGGGCGAGGGGTAGTGCTCGGGGTAGGGTTAGTTGAAGGGCAAGTGTTTGGCAGAGGCCCACGGGCAGTGTTAGGGTTAGGGCTCATGTTAAGCCTAGGACTAGTGGTAGTAGTAGGGGTTGGCCAAGGGCTAGGGGTAGGTGTCACGAAATGGCTCCGGGTAGTCCTAGGACTCGGAGCAGGTGTAGGGCTGTATTAGGGTGTGGTAAGGGTGGGTCCAGGGTGATTTCGTAGGACACGGGTTACTGCTCTGGCTAACGGTAGGGCAAGGTGTACTGGTCGGCCTCGGGCAAGTGGTAGGCCTCTGACTAGAGAGAGCACTGTGCGTTGGTCTAGGGCCCGAGCTAGGGCTAGTGGGAGCGGTAGGCGTAGAGCTGGGATAGGCATAGGGCAAGGGGTGGGTGTCGGGGTAAACTTCGGAGTAGGCTTTGGGCCAGGAGTTGGAATTTTGGCTAGGGGTAGGGATGGGGGTGGGCCTATGGGTAGGGGGAGCTGTAGGGCCAGGGGTAGTGGTAGGACCAGAGGTAGTGCTAGGCGTAGGCCTAGGGCGAGGTGTCGTTCTCGGGGTAGGGTTAGGTGAAGGGCTAGTGGTTGGCAGAGGCCCACGGGCAGTGTTAGGGTTAGGTCTCATGTTAGGCCTAGGACTAGTGGTAGTAATAGGGGATGGCCGAGGGCTAGGGGTAGTGGTCGGGGTAACCTAACCCTAACCCTAACCCTAACACTAACCCTAACCCTAACCCTAACCCTAACCCTAACACCAACCCTAACCCTAACCCTAACACCAACCCTAACCCTAACCCTAACCTTAACTTTAACCCTAACCCTATGCCTAACACCAACCCTAACCCTAACCCTAACCCTAACCCTAACACCAACCCTAACCCTAATCCTAACCCTAACCCTAACCCTAACCCTAACCCTAACACTAACCCTAATTCTAACCCTAACCCTAACACCAACCCTAACCCTAACCCTAACCCTAAACCTAACACTATACCTAACACCAACCCTAACCCTAACCCTAACCCTAACCCTAACACCAACCCTAACCCTAACCCTAACCCTAACCCTAACACTATACCTAACACCAACCCTAACCCTAACCCTAACCCTAACCCTAACACCAACCCTAACCCTAACCCTAACCCTAAGAAAGGCAAGGTGTAGTGGTCAGCGACGGGCAAGTTCTAGGCCTCGGACTAGAGGGAGCCATGGGCGTTGGTCTAGGGCCCGAGCTAGGGCTAGTGAGAGCGGTAGGCGTAGCGCTGGGGTAGGCATAGGGCAAGGGGTGGGTGTCGGGGTAAACCTCGGAGTAGGCTTTGGGCCAGAGGTTGGAGTTGTGGCTAGGGGTAGGAATGAGAGTGGGCCTATTAGTAGGGGGAGCTGTAGGGCCAGGGGTAGGTGTAGGACCAGAGGTAGTGCTGGGCGTAAGCCTAGAGCGTGGGGTAGTGCTCGGGGTAGTGTTAGGTGAAGGGCTAGTGGTTGGCAGAGGCCCACGGACATTGTTAGGGTTAGGGCTCATGTTAGGCCTAGGACTAGTTGTAGTGGTAGTGGATAGCCGAGGGCTAGGGGTAGGATTCACGGGAGGGCTCCGGGTAGTCTTGGACTCCGAACAGATGTGGGACATGATTAGGGTGTGGCTAATGGTGGATACAGGGTGATTTCGTAGGACAAGGGTTAGTGATCTGGCTTTCGGTAGGGCAGGGTGTATTGGTCGGTGACGGGCAAGTGCTAGGCTTCGGACTAGAGTGACCACTGGGCGTTGGTCTAGGGCCCGAGGTAGGGCTAGTGGGAGCGGTAGGCGTAGCGCTGTAATAGGCAAAGGGCAAGGGGTGGGTGTCAAGGTAAACCTCGGAGTAGGCCTAGGACCAGGAGAGGGAGCTGTGGCTAAGGGTAGGGATGGGGATGGGCCTATGGTTAGGGGGAGCTGTAGGGCCAGGGGTAGGGGTAGGACCAGAGGTAGTGCCAGGCGTACGCCTAGGGCGAGAGGTAGTGCTCGGGGTGACCTAACCCTAACCCTAACACTAACCCTATCCCTAACCCTGACACCAACCCTAACTTTAATCCTAAGCTTAACCCTAACACCAACCCTAACCCTAACACCAACCCTAACCCTAATCCTAACCCTAAACCTAACACCAACCCTAACCCTAACCCTAACCCTAACCCTAACCCCTAACCCTAACCCTTACCTTAACTCTAACAAGGCAATGTGTACTAGTCAGCGACGGGCAAGTTCTAGGCCTTGGACTAGAGGGAGCCATGGGCGTTGGTCTAGGGACAGAGCTAGGGCTAGTGGGAGCGGTAGGCGTAGCGCTGGGGTAGGCATAGGGCAAGGGGTGGGTGTCGAGGTAAACCTCGGAGTAGGCCTAGGGCCAGGAGTGGGAGCTGTGGGTAGGGGTAGGGGTGGGGGTGTGCCTATGGTTAGGGGGAGCTGTAGGGACAGGGGTAGTGGTAGGACCAGAGGTAGTGCTAGGCGTAGGCATAGGGCGAGTGGTAGTGCTCGGGGTAGGGTTAGTTGAAGGGCTAGTGTTTAACAGAGGCCCACGGGCAGTGTTAGGGTTAAGGCTCATGTTAAGCCTAGGACTAGTGGTAGTGGTAGGGGTTGGCCGAGGGCTAGGAGTAGGTGTCACGAAATGGCTCCGGGTAGTCCTAGGACTCGGAACAGGTGTAGGGCTGGATTAGGGTGTGGCTAATGGTGGGTCCAGGGTGATTTCGAAGGACAAGGGTTAGTGATCTGGCTATCGGTAGGGCAAGGTGTACTGATCGGTGACGGGCAAGTGCTAGGCTTCGGACTAGAGCACTGGGCGTTGCTCTAGGGCCCGAGGTAGGGCTAGTGGGAGCGGTAGGCGTAGCGCTGTGGTAGGCAAAGGGCAAGGGGTGTGTGTCGGGGTAAACCTCGGAGTAGGCCTAGGTCCAGGAGTGGGAGCTGTGGCTAGGGGTAGAGATGGGGGTGGGCCTATAAGTAGGTGGAGCTGTAGGGCCAGCAGTAGGAGTACGACCAGAGGTAGTGCTAGGCGTAAGCCTAGGGCGAGGGGTAGTGCTCGGGGTAACCTAACCCTAACCCTAACCCTAACCCTAAACCTAACCCTAAACCTAACCGTAACCCTAACATCAACCCTAACCCTAACACTAACCCTAACCCTAACACTAACCCTAACACCAACCCTAAATCCTAATCCTAACCCTAACCCTAACCCTAAACCTAACTCTAACACCAACCCTAACCCTAAACGTAACCCTAACCCTAACCCTAACCCTAACATCAACCCTAACCGTAATACTAACCCTAACCCTAACCCTAACCCTAACACCAAGCCTAAACCCTAATCCTAACCCTAACCCTAACCCTAACCCTAATCCTAACCCTAACCCTAACCCTAACCCTAACCCTAACAACGGCAATGTGTACTGGTCAGCGACGGGCAAGTTCTAGGCCTCGGACTAGAGGGAGCCATGGGCGTTGATCTAGGGCCCGAGCTAGGGCTAGTGAGAGCGGTAGGCGTAGCGCTGGGGTAGGCATAAGGTAAGGGGTGGGTGTCGAGGTAAACCTCGGAGTAGGACTAGGGCCAGGAGTGGGAGCTGTAGTTAGGGGTAGGGATGGGGGTGGGCCTATAAGTAGGGGGAGCTTTAGGGCCAGGGGTGGGAGTAGGACCAGAAGTAGTGCTAGGCGTAAGCCTAGGGCGAGGGGTAGTGCGCGGGGTAGGGTTAGGTGAAGGGCTAGATTTGGCAGAGGCCCACGGGAAGTGTTAGAGTTAGGGCTCATGTTAGGCCTAGGACTAGTGGTAGTGGTAGGGTATGGCCGAGGGCTAGGGGTAACTGTCACGGGAGGGCTCCGGGTAGTCCTAGGACTCCGAACGGATGTAGGGCTGGATTAGGGTGTGGCTAATGGTGGGTCCAGGGTGATTTCGTAGGACACGGGTTAGTGCTCTGGCTATCGGTAGGGCAAGGTGTACCGGTTGGCGACGGGCAAGTGCTAGGCTTCGGACAAGAGTGAGCACTGGGCGTTGGTCTAGGGCCCGAGGTAGGGCTAGTGGGAGCGGTAGGCGTAGCGCTGGGGTAGGCAAAGGGCAAGGGGTGTGTGTCGGGGTAAACCTCGGAGTAGGCCTAGGACCAGGAGTGGGAGCTGTGGCTAGCGGTAGGGTTGGGGGTGGGCCTATGGGTAGGGGGAGCTGTAGGGACAGGGGTAGGGGTAGGACCAGAGGTAGTGCTAGGCGTAGGCCTAGAGCAGGGGTAGTGCTCGGGGTAACCTAACCCTAACCCTAACCCTAACACTATCCCTAACCGTAACCCTAACCCTAACACCAACCCTAACCCTAAACCTAACCCTAACCCTAACCCTAACCCTATACCTAACACCAACCCTAACCCTAACCCTAACCCTAACCCTAACACCAACCCTAACCCTAACCATAACCCTAACCCTAACCCTAACCCTAACACCATCCCTAACGCTAAACCTAACACTAACCCTAACACCAACCCTAACCCTAATCCTAACCCTAACCTTAACCCTAACACCAAACCTAACCCTAACCCTAACCCTAACCCTAACACCAACCCTAACCCTAACCCTAACCCTAACTTTAACCCTAACCCTATACCTAACACCAACCCTAACCCTAACCCTAACCCTAACCCTAACACCAACCCTAACCCTAATCCTAACCCTAACCCTAACCCTAACCCTAACACTAACCCTAACCCTAACCCTAACCCTAACAGCAACCCTAACCCTAACCCTAACCCTAACCCTAACACTATACCTAACACCAACCCTAACCCTAACCCTAACCCTAAACCTAACACCAACCCTAAACCTAACCCTAACCCTAACCCTAACCCTAACCCTAACACCAACCCTAACCCTAATCCTAACCCTAACACCAACCCTAACCCTAACCCTAACACCAACCCTAACCCTAACCCTAACCCTAACTTTAACCCTAACCCTATACCTAACAGCAACACTAACCCTAACCCTAACCCTAATCCTAACACCAACCCTAACCCTAATCCTAACCATAACCCTAACCCCAAAACTAACCCTAATTCTAAACCTAACCCTAACCCTAAACCTAACCCTAACCCTAACCCTAACACTATACCTAACACCAACCCTAACCCTAACCCTAACCCTAACCCTAACACCAACCCTAATTCTAACCCTAACCCTAAGAAAGGCAAGGTGTAGTGGTCAGCGACGGGCAAGTTCTAGGCCTCGGACTAGAGGGAGCCATGGGCGTTGGTCTAGGGCCCGAGCTAGGGCTAGTGAGAGCGGTAGGCGTAGCGCTGGGGTAGGCATAGGGCATGGGGTGGGTGTCGAGGTAAACCTCGGAGTAGGCCTAGGGCCAGGAGTGGGAGCTGTGGCTAGGGGTAGGGGTGGGTGTGGGCCTATGGGTAGGGGGAGCTGTAGGGCCAGGGGTAGTGGTAGGACCAGAGGTAGTGCTAGGCGAAGGCCTAGGGCGAGGGGTAGTGCTCGGGGTAGGGTTAGTTGAAGGGCTAGTGTTTGGCAGAGGCCCACGGGCAATGTTAGGGTTAGGGCTCATGTTAAGCCTAGGACTAGTGGTAGTGGTAGGGATTGGCCGAGGGCTAGGGGTAGGTGTCACGAAATGGCTTTGGGTAGTTCTAGGACTCGGAACAGGTGTAGGGCTGGATTAGGGTGTGGTAAGGGTGGGTCCAGGGTGATTTCTTAGGACACGGGTTACTGCTCTATCTACCGGTATGGCAAGGTGTACTGGTCGGCCTCGGGCAAGTGGTAGGCCTCTGACTAGAGAGAGCACTGGGCGTTGGTCTAGGGCCCGAGCTAGGGCTAGTGGGAGCGGTAGGCGTAGCGCTGGGATAGGCATAGGGCAAGGGGTGTGTGTCGGGGTAAACTTCGGAGTAGGCTTTGGGCCAGGAGTTGGAGTTTTGGCTAGGGGTAGGGATGGGGTTGGGCCCAGGGGTAGGGGGAGCTGTAGGGCAAGGGGTAGGGGTAGGACCAGAAGTAGTGCTAGGCGTACGCCTAGGGCGAGGGGTAGTGCTCGGGGTAACCTAACCCTACCCCTATACCTAACACCAACCCTAACCCTAACCCTAACCCTAACCCTAACACCAACCCTAACCCTAATCCTAACCCCACCCCAAATCCTAACCCTAACACTAACCCTTACCCTAACCCTAACCCTAACACCAACCCTAACCCTAACCCTAACTCTTACCCTAACACGATACCTAACACCAACCCTAACCCTAACCCTAACCCTAACCCTAACACCAACCCTAACCGTAACCCTAATCCTAACCCTAACCCTAACACCAACCCTAACCCTAATCGTAACCCTAACCCTAACCCTAACGCTAACCCTAACACCAACCCTAACCCTAACCCTAAACCTAACACCAACCCTAACCCTAACCCTAACCCTAACCCTAACACCAACCCTAACCCTAACCCTAAACCCTAATCCAACCCTAACCCTAACCCTAACCCTAACCCTAACAAGGGCAAATTGTACTGGTCAGCGACAGGCAAGTTCTCGGTCTCGGACTAGAGGGAGCCATGGTCGTTGGTGTAGGGCCCGAGCTAGGGCTAGTGAGAGCGGTAGGCGTAGCGCCGGGGTAGGCATAAGGCAAGGGGTGGGTGTCGAGGTAAACCTCGGAGTAGGCCTAGGGCCAGGAGTGGGAGCTGTGGTTAGGGGTAGGGATGGGGGTGGGCCTATAAGTAGGGGGAGCTTTAGGGCCAGGGGTGGGAGTAGGACCAGTGGTAGTGCTAGGCGTAAGCCTAGGGCGAGGGGTAGTGCTCGGGGTAGGGTTAGGTGAAGGGCTAGTGGTTTGCAGAGGCCCACGGGCAGTGTTAGAGTTAGGGCTCATGTTAGGCCTAGGACTAGTGGTAGTGGTAGGGTATGGCCGAGGGCTAGGGGTAACTGTCACGGGAGGGCTCCGGGTAGTCCTAGGACTCCGAACGGATGTAGGGCTGGATTAGGGTGTGGCTAATGGTGGGTCCAGGGTGATTTCGTAGGACACGGGTTAGTGCTCTGGCTATCGGTAGGGCAAGGTGTACCGGTTGGCGACGGGCAAGTGCTAGGCTTCGGACTAGAGTGAGCACTGGGCGTTGGTCTAAGGCCCGAGGTAGGGCTAGTGGGAGCGGTAGGCGTAGCGCTGAGGTAGGCAAAGGGCAAGGGGTGGGTGTCGGGGTAAACCTCGGAGTAGGCCTAGGACCAGGAGTGAGAGCTGTGGCTAGCGGTAGGGTTGGGGGTGGGCCTATGGGTAGGGGGAGCTGTAGGGACAAGGGTAGGGGTAGGACCAGAGGTAGTGCTAGGCGTAGGCCTAGTGCAAGGGGTAGTGCTCGGGGTAACCTAACCCTAACCCTAACCCTAAACCTAACCCTAAACCTAACCGTAACCCTAACATCAACCCTAACCCTAACACTAACCCTAACCCTAACACTAACCCTAACACCAACCCTAAATCCTAATCCTAACCCTAACCCTAACCCTAAACCTAACTCTAACACCAACCCTAACCCTAAACGTAACCCTAACCCTAACCCTAACCCTAACATCAACCCTAACCGTAATACTAACCCTAACCCTAACCCTAACCCTAACACCAAGCCTAAACCCTAATCCTAACCCTAACCCTAACCCTAACCCTAATCCTAACCCTAACCCTAACCCTAACCCTAACCCTAACAACGGCAATGTGTACTGGTCAGCGACGGGCAAGTTCTAGGCCTCGGACTAGAGGGAGCCATGGGCGTTGATCTAGGGCCCGAGCTAGGGCTAGTGAGAGCGGTAGGCGTAGCGCTGGGGTAGGCATAAGGTAAGGGGTGGGTGTCGAGGTAAACCTCGGAGTAGGACTAGGGCCAGGAGTGGGAGCAGTAGTTAGGGGTAGGGATGGGGGTGGGCCTATAAGTAGGGGGAGCTTTAGGGCCAGGGGTGGGAGTAGGACCAGAAGTAGTGCTAGGCGTAAGCCTAGGGCGAGGGGTAGTGCGCGGGGTAGGGTTAGGTGAAGGGCTAGATTTGGCAGAGGCCCACGGGAAGTGTTAGAGTTAGGGCTCATGTTAGGCCTAGGACTAGTGGTAGTGGTAGGGTATGGCCGAGGGCTAGGGGTAACTGTCACGGGAGGGCTCCGGGTAGTCCTAGGACTCCGAACGGATGTAGGGCTGGATTAGGGTGTGGCTAATGGTGGGTCCAGGGTGATTTCGTAGGACACGGGTTAGTGCTCTGGCTATCGGTAGGGCAAGGTGTACCGGTTGGCGACGGGCAAGTGCTAGGCTTCGGACAAGAGTGAGCACTGGGCGTTGGTCTAGGGCCCGAGGTAGGGCTAGTGGGAGCGGTAGGCGTAGCGCTGGGGTAGGCAAAGGGCAAGGGGTGTGTGTCGGGGTAAACCTCGGAGTAGGCCTAGGACCAGGAGTGGGAGCTGTGGCTAGCGGTAGGGTTGGGGGTGGGCCTATGGGTAGGGGGAGCTGTAGGGACAGGGGTAGGGGTAGGACCAGAGGTAGTGCTAGGCGTAGGCCTAGAGCAGGGGTAGTGCTCGGGGTAACCTAACCCTAACCCTAACCCTAACACTATCCCTAACCGTAACCCTAACCCTAACACCAACCCTAACCCTAAACCTAACCCTAACCCTAACCCTAACCCTATACCTAACACCAACCCTAACCCTAACCCTAACCCTAACCCTAACACCAACCCTAACCCTAACCATAACCCTAACCCTAACCCTAACCCTAACACCATCCCTAACGCTAAACCTAACACTAACCCTAACACCAACCCTAACCCTAATCCTAACCCTAACCTTAACCCTAACACCAAACCTAACCCTAACCCTAACCCTAACCCTAACACCAACCCTAACCCTAACCCTAACCCTAACTTTAACCCTAACCCTATACCTAACACCAACCCTAACCCTAACCCTAACCCTAACCCTAACACCAACCCTAACCCTAATCCTAACCCTAACCCTAACCCTAACCCTAACACTAACCCTAACCCTAACCCTAACCCTAACAGCAACCCTAACCCTAACCCTAACCCTAACCCTAACATATACCTAACACCAACCCTAACCCTAACCCTAACCCTAAACCTAACACCAACCCTAAACCTAACCCTAACCCTAACCCTAACCCTAACCCTAACACCAACCCTAACCCTAATCCTAACCCTAACACCAACCCTAACCCTAACCCTAACACCAACCCTAACCCTAACCCTAACCCTAACTTTAACCCTAACCCTATACCTAACAGCAACACTAACCCTAACCCTAACCCTAATCCTAACACCAACCCTAACCCTAATCCTAACCCTAACCCTAACCCCAAAACTAACCCTAATTCTAAACCTAACCCTAACCCTAAACCTAACCCTAACCCTAACCCTAACACTATACCTAACACCAACCCTAACCCTAACCCTAACCCTAACCCTAACACC
Organism: Rhinolophus hipposideros; assembly: GCF_964194185.1. NCBI lineage: Eukaryota > Metazoa > Chordata > Mammalia > Chiroptera > Rhinolophidae > Rhinolophus > Rhinolophus hipposideros. The sequence goes on along the minus strand of NW_027668855.1, from coordinate 261,144 downwards.
AACCCTAATTCTAACCCTAACCCTAAGAAAGGCAAGGTGTAGTGGTCAGCGACGGGCAAGTTCTAGGCCTCGGACTAGAGGGAGCCATGGGCGTTGGTCTAGGGCCCGAGCTAGGGCTAGTGAGAGCGGTAGGCGTAGCGCTGGGGTAGGCATAGGGCATGGGGTGGGTGTCGAGGTAAACCTCGGAGTAGGCCTAGGGCCAGGAGTGGGAGCTGTGGCTAGGGGTAGGGGTGGGTGTGGGCCTATGGGTAGGGGGAGCTGTAGGGCCAGGGGTAGTGGTAGGACCAGAGGTAGTGCTAGGCGAAGGCCTAGGGCGAGGGGTAGTGCTCGGGGTAGGGTTAGTTGAAGGGCTAGTGTTTGGCAGAGGCCCACGGGCAATGTTAGGGTTAGGGCTCATGTTAAGCCTAGGACTAGTGGTAGTGGTAGGGATTGGCCGAGGGCTAGGGGTAGGTGTCACGAAATGGCTTTGGGTAGTTCTAGGACTCGGAACAGGTGTAGGGCTGGATTAGGGTGTGGTAAGGGTGGGTCCAGGGTGATTTCTTAGGACACGGGTTACTGCTCTATCTACCGGTATGGCAAGGTGTACTGGTCGGCCTCGGGCAAGTGGTAGGCCTCTGACTAGAGAGAGCACTGGGCGTTGGTCTAGGGCCCGAGCTAGGGCTAGTGGGAGCGGTAGGCGTAGCGCTGGGATAGGCATAGGGCAAGGGGTGTGTGTCGGGGTAAACTTCGGAGTAGGCTTTGGGCCAGGAGTTGGAGTTTTGGCTAGGGGTAGGGATGGGGTTGGGCCCAGGGGTAGGGGGAGCTGTAGGGCAAGGGGTAGGGGTAGGACCAGAAGTAGTGCTAGGCGTACGCCTAGGGCGAGGGGTAGTGCTCGGGGTAACCTAACCCTACCCCTATACCTAACACCAACCCTAACCCTAACCCTAACCCTAACCCTAACACCAACCCTAACCCTAATCCTAACCCCACCCCAAATCCTAACCCTAACACTAACCCTTACCCTAACCCTAACCCTAACACCAACCCTAACCCTAACCCTAACTCTTACCCTAACACGATACCTAACACCAACCCTAACCCTAACCCTAACCCTAACCCTAACACCAACCCTAACCGTAACCCTAATCCTAACCCTAACCCTAACACCAACCCTAACCCTAATCGTAACCCTAACCCTAACCCTAACGCTAACCCTAACACCAACCCTAACCCTAACCCTAAACCTAACACCAACCCTAACCCTAACCCTAACCCTAACCCTAACACCAACCCTAACCCTAACCCTAAACCCTAATCCAACCCTAACCCTAACCCTAACCCTAACCCTAACAAGGGCAAATTGTACTGGTCAGCGACAGGCAAGTTCTCGGTCTCGGACTAGAGGGAGCCATGGTCGTTGGTGTAGGGCCCGAGCTAGGGCTAGTGAGAGCGGTAGGCGTAGCGCCGGGGTAGGCATAAGGCAAGGGGTGGGTGTCGAGGTAAACCTCGGAGTAGGCCTAGGGCCAGGAGTGGGAGCTGTGGTTAGGGGTAGGGATGGGGGTGGGCCTATAAGTAGGGGGAGCTTTAGGGCCAGGGGTGGGAGTAGGACCAGTGGTAGTGCTAGGCGTAAGCCTAGGGCGAGGGGTAGTGCTCGGGGTAGGGTTAGGTGAAGGGCTAGTGGTTTGCAGAGGCTCACGGGCAGTGTTAGAGTTAGGGCTCATGTTAGGCCTAGGACTAGTGGTAGTGGTAGGGTATGGCCGAGGGCTAGGGGTAACTGTCACGGGAGGGCTCCGGGTAGTCCTAGGACTCCGAACGGATGTAGGGCTGGATTAGGGTGTGGCTAATGGTGGGTCCAGGGTGATTTCGTAGGACACGGGTTAGTGCTCTGGCTATCGGTAGGGCAAGGTGTACCGGTTGGCGACGGGCAAGTGCTAGGCTTCGGACTAGAGTGAGCACTGGGCGTTGGTCTAAGGCCCGAGGTAGGGCTAGTGGGAGCGGTAGGCGTAGCGCTGAGGTAGGCAAAGGGCAAGGGGTGGGTGTCGGGGTAAACCTCGGAGTAGGCCTAGGACCAGGAGTGAGAGCTGTGGCTAGCGGTAGGGTTGGGGGTGGGCCTATGGGTAGGGGGAGCTGTAGGGACAAGGGTAGGGGTAGGACCAGAGGTAGTGCTAGGCGTAGGCCTAGTGCAAGGGGTAGTGCTCGGGGTAACCTAACCCTAACCCTAACCCTAACACTAACCCTAACCCTAACCCTAACCCTAATACCAACCCTAACCCTAACCCTAACCCTAACCCTATACCTAACACCAACCCTAACACTAACCCTAACTCTAACCCTAACACCAACCCTAACCCTAACCCTAACCCTAACCCTAACCCTAACCCTAACCCTAACACCAACCCTAACCCTAACCCTAACCCCAACCCTAATACCAACCCTAACCCTAATCCTAACCCTAACCTTAACCCTAACACCAAACCTAACCCTAACACCAACCCTAACCCTAACCCTAACCCTAACCCTAACCCTAACCCTAACCCTAACCCTAACACCAACCCTAACCCTAATCCTAACCCTAACCCTAACCCTAACCCTAACACTAACCCTAACACCAACCCTAACCCTAACCCTAACCCTAACACCAACCCTAACCCTAACCCTAACCCTAAACCCTAATCCAACTCTAACCCTAACCCTAATCATAACCCTAACAAGGGCTAGGTGTACTGGTCAGCGACGGGCAACTTCTAGGCCTCGGACTAGAGGGAGCCATGGGCGTTGGTCTAGGGCCCGAGCTAGGGCTAGTGAGAGCGGTAGGCGTAGCGCTGGGGTAGGCATATGGCAAGGGGTGGGTGTCGAGGTAAACCTCGGAGTAGCCCTAGGGCCAGGAGTGGGAGCTGTGGATAGGGGTAGGGGTGGCGGTGGGCCTATGGGTAGGGGGAGCTGTAGGGCCAGGGGTAGTGGTAGGACCAGAGGTAGTGCTAGGCGTAGGCCTAGGGCGAGGGGTAGTGCTCGGTGTAGGGTTAGTTGAAGGGCTAGTGTTTGGCAGAGACCCACGGGCAGTGTTAGGTTTAGGGCTCATGTTAAGCCTACGACTAGTGGTAGTGGTAGGGGTTGGCCGAGGGCTAGGGGTAGGTGTCACGAAATGGCTCCAGGTAGTCCTAGGACTCGGAACAGGTGTAGGGCTGAATTAGGGTGTGGTAATGGTGGGTCCAGGGTGATTTCGTAGGACACGGGTTACTGCTCTGGCTAACGGTAGGGCAAGGTGTACTGGTCGGCCTCGGGCAAGTGGTAGGCCTCTGACTAGATGAGCACTGGACTTTGGTCTAGGGCCCGAAGTAGGGCTAGTGGGAGCGATAGGCGTAGCGCTGGGGTAGGCATAGGGCAAAAGGTGGGTGTCGGGGTAAACCTCGGAGTAGGCTTTGGGCCAGAGGTTGGAGTTGTGGCTAGGGGTAGAAATGGGGGTGGGCCTATGGGTAGGGTGAGCTGTAGGGCCAGGGGTAGGGGTAGGAACAGAGGTAGTGCTAGGCGTAGGCCTACGGCGAGGGGTAGTGCTCGCGGTAACCTAACCGTAATCCTAACCCTAACCCTAACACTAACCCTAACCCTAACACTAACCCTAACCATAACCCTAACCCTAACGCTAAACCTAACACCAACTCTAACCCTAACCCAAACCCTAACCCTAACACCAACCCTAACCCTAACCCTAACCCTAAACCCTAACCCTAACCCTAACCCTAACACTAACCCTAACCCTAACCCTAAACCTAACACCAACCCTAACCCTAACCCTAACCCTAACTCTAACCCTAAACCTAACACCAACCCTAACCCTAACCCTACCCCTAACCCTAACAAGGGCAAGGTGTACTGGTCATCGACGGGGAAGTCTAGGCCTCGGACTAGAGGGAGCCATGGGCGTTGGTCTAGGGCCCGAGCCTTGGCTAGTGGGAACGGTAGGCATAGCGCTGGGGTAGGCATAGGGCAAGGGGTGTGTGTCGGGGTAAACCTCGGAGTAGGCCTAGTGCCAGGAGTTGGAGCTGTGGCTAGGGGTAGGGATGGGGGTGGGCCTATAAGTAGGGGGAGCTGTAGGGTTAGGGGAAGCGGTAGGACCAGAGGTAGTTCTAGGCGTTAGCCTAGGGCGAGGGGTAGTTCTCTGGGTAGGGTTAGGTGAAGGGCTTGTGGTTGGCTGATGCCCACGGGCAGTGTTAGTCTTAGGGCTCATGTTAGGCCTAGGACTAGTGGTAGTGTTAGGGGTTGGCCGAGGGCTAGGGTTAGGTGTCACGGGAGGGCTTTGGGTAGTCCTAGGACTCAAAACGGGTGTAGGGCTGGATTTGGGTGTGGTAAGGGTGGGTTCAGGGTTATTTCGTAGGACACGGGTTACTGCTCTGGCTAACGGTAGGGCAAGGTGTACTGGTCGGCGTCGGGCAGGTGGTAGGCCTCGGACTATAGGGAGCACTGGGCGTTGGTCTAGGCCCTGAGCTAGGGCTAGTGGGAGCGGTAGGCGTAGCACTGGGGTAGGCATATGGCAAGGGGTGGGTGTCAGGTTAAACCTCGGAGTAGGCTTTGGGCTAGAGTTTGGAGTTGTGGCTAGGGGTAGGGGATGGCGGTGGGCCTATTAGTAGGGGGAGCTGTAGGGCCAAGGGTAGGGGTAGTCCAGAGGTAGTGCTAGGCGTACGCCTAGTGCGAGGGGTAGTGCTCGGGGTGACCTAACCCTAAACCTAACCCTAACCCTAACACCAACCCTAACCCTAATCATAACCCTAACCCTAACACCAACCCTAACCCTAACACCAACCCTAACCCTAATCCTAACCCTAAACCTAACACCAACCCTAACCCTAACCCTAACCCTAAACACTAACCCTAACCCTTACCCTAACCCTAACAAGGGCGATGTGTACTAGTCAGCGACGGGCAAGTTCTAGGCCTCGGACTAGAGGGAGCCATGGGTGTTGGTCTAGGGCCCGAGCTAGGGCTAGTGGGAGCGGTAGGTGTAGCGCTGGGGTAGGCATAGGGCAAGGGGTGGGTGTCGAGGTAAACCTCGGAGTAGCCCTAGGGCCAGGAGTGAGAGCTGTGGATAGGGGTAGGGGTGGCGGTGGGCCTATGGGTAGGGGGAGCTGTAGGGCCAGGGGTAGTGGTAGGACCAGAGGTAGTGCTAGGCGAAGGCCTAGGGTGAGAGGTAGTGCTCGGGGTAGGGTTAGTTGAAGGGCTAGTGTTTGGCAGAGGCCCACGGGCAGTGTTAGGGTTAGGGCTCATGTTAAGCCTAGGACTAGTGGTAGTGGTAGGGGTTGGCTGAGGGCTAGGGTTAGGTGTCACGAAATGGCTCCGGGTAGTCCTAGGTCTCGGAACAGGTGTAGGGCTGTATTAGGGTGTGGTAAGGGTGGGTCCAGGGTGATTTCGTAGGACACGGGTTACTGCTCTGGCTAACTGTAGGGCAAGGTGTACTGGTCGGCCTCGGGCAAGTGGTAGGCCTCTGACTAGAGAGAGCACTGGGCGTTGGTCTAGGGTTCGAGCTAGGGCTAGTGGGAGCGGTAGGCGTAGCGCTGGGATAGGCATAAGGCAAGGGGTGGGTGTCGGGGTAAACTTCGGAGTAGGCTTTGGGCCAGGAGTTGGAGTTTTGGCTAGGGGTAGGGATGTGGGTGGGCCCAGGGGTACGGGGAGCTGTAGGGCCAGGGGTAGGGGTAGGACCAGAGGTAGTTCTAGGCGTAGGCCTTGGGCGAGGGGTAGTGCTCGGGGTAACCTAACCCTAACCCTAACCCTAACACTAACCCTAACCCTAACCCTAACCCTAACACCAACCCTAACCCTAACCGTAACTCTAACCCTAACCCTATACCTAACATCAACCCTAACCCTAACCCTAACCCTAACCCTAACACCAACCCTAACCCTAACCCTAACCCTAAACCTAACCCTAACCCTAACCCTTACCCTAACACCAACCCTAACCCTAACCCTAACCCTAACCCTAACCCTAACCCTAACACCAACCCTAACCCTAATCCTAACCCTAACCCTAACCCTAACCCTAACACCAACCCTAACCCTAACCCTAACCCTAACCCTAACCCTAAACCTAACACCAACCCTAACCCTAACCCTAACCCTAACACCAACCCTAACCCTAACCCTAACCCTAAACCCTAATCCAACCCTAACCCTAACCCTAACCATAACACTAACAAGGGCTAGTTGTACTGGTCAGCGACGGGCAAGTTCTAGGCCTCGGACTAGAGGGAGCCATGGGCGTTGGTCTAGGGCCCGAAATAGGGCTAGTGAGAGCGGTAGGCGTAGCGCTGGGGTAGGCATAGGGCAAGGGGTGGGTGTCGAGGTAAACCTCGGAGTAGCCCTAGGGCCAGGAGTGGGAGCTGTGGATAGGGGTAGGGGTGGCGGTGGGCCTATGGGTAGGGGGAGCTGTAGGGCCAGGTGTAGTGGTAGGACCAGAGGTAGTGCTAGGCGTAGGCCTAGGGCGAGGGGTAGTGCTCGGGGTAGGGTTAGTTGAAGGGCTAGTGTTTGGCAGAGGCCCACGGGCAGTGTTAGCGTTAGGGCTCATGTTAAGCCTACGACTAGTGGTAGTGGTAGGGGTTGGCCAAGGGCTAGGGGTAGGTGTCACGAAATGGCTCCAGGTAGTTTTAGGACTCGGAACAGGTGTAGGGCTGTATTAGGGTGTGGTAAGGGTGGGTCCAGGGTGATTTCGTAGGACACGGGTTACTGCTCTGGCTAACGGTAGGGAAAGGTATACTGGTCGGCCTCGGGCAAGTGGTAGGCCTCTGACTAAAGAGAGCACTGGGCGTTGGTCTAGGGCTCAAGCTAGGGCTAGTGGGAGCGGTAGGCGTAGCGCTGGGGTAGGCATAGGGCAAGGGGTGTGTGTCGGGGTAAACTTCGGAGTAGGCTTTGGGCCAGGAGTTGGAGTTTTGGCTAGGGGTAGGGATGGGGTTGGGCCCAGGGGTAGGGGGAGCTGTAGGGCAAGGGGTAGGGGTAGGACCAGAAGTAGTGCTAGGCGTACGCCTAGGGCGAGGGGTAGTGCTCGGGGTAACCTAACCCTACCCCTATACCTAACACCAACCCTAACCCTAACCCTAACCCTAACCCTAACACCAACCCTAACCCTAATCCTAACCCCACCCCAAATCCTAACCCTAACTCTAACCCTTACCCTAACCCTAACCCTAACACCAACCCTAACCCTAACCCTAACTCTTACCCTAACACGATACCTAACACCAACCCTAACCCTAACCCTAACCCTAACCCTAACACCAACCCTAACCGTAACCCTAATCCTAACCCTAACCCTAACACCAACCCTAACCCTAATCGTAACCCTAACCCTAACCCTAACGCTAACCCTAACACCAACCCTAATCCTAACCCTAAACCTAACACCAACCCTAACCCTAACCCTAACCCTAACCCTAACACCAACCCTAACCCTAACCCTAAACCCTAATCCAACCCTAACCCTAACCCTAACCCTAACCCTAACAAGGGCAAATTGTACTGGTCAGCGACAGGCAAGTTCTCGGTCTCGGACTAGAGGGAGCCATGGTCGTTGGTGTAGGGCCCGAGCTAGGGCTAGTGAGAGCGGTAGGCGTAGCGCCGGGGTAGGCATAAGGCAAGGGGTGGGTGTCGAGGTAAACCTCGGAGTAGGCCTAGGGCCAGGAGTGGGAGCTGTGGTTAGGGGTAGGGATGGGGGTGGGCCTATAAGTAGGGGGAGCTTTAGGGCCAGGGGTGGGAGTAGGACCAGTGGTAGTGCTAGGCGTAAGCCTAGGGCGAGGGGTAGTGCTCGGGGTAGGGTTAGGTGAAGGGCTAGTGGTTTGCAGAGGCCCACGGGCAGTGTTAGAGTTAGGGCTCATGTTAGGCCTAGGACTAGTGGTAGTGGTAGGGTATGGCCGAGGGCTAGGGGTAACTGTCACGGGAGGGCTCCGGGTAGTCCTAGGACTCCGAACGGATGTAGGGCTGGATTAGGGTGTGGCTAATGGTGGGTCCAGGGTGATTTCGTAGGACACGGGTTAGTGCTCTGGCTATCGGTAGGGCAAGGTGTACCGGTTGGCGACGGGCAAGTGCTAGGCTTCGGACTAGAGTGAGCACTGGGCGTTGGTCTAAGGCCCGAGGTAGGGCTAGTGGGAGCGGTAGGCGTAGCGCTGAGGTAGGCAAAGGGCAAGGGGTGGGTGTCGGGGTAAACCTCGGAGTAGGCCTAGGACCAGGAGTGAGAGCTGTGGCTAGCGGTAGGGTTGGGGGTGGGCCTATGGGTAGGGGGAGCTGTAGGGACAAGGGTAGGGGTAGGACCAGAGGTAGTGCTAGGCGTAGGCCTAGTGCAAGGGGTAGTGCTCGGGGTAACCTAACCCTAACCCTAACCCTAACACTAACCCTAACCCTAACCCTAACCCTAATACCAACCCTAACCCTAACCCTAACCCTAACCCTATACCTAACACCAACCCTAACACTAACCCTAACTCTAACCCTAACACCAACCCTAACCCTAACCCTAACCCTAACCCTAACCCTAACCCTAACCCTAACACCAACCCTAACCCTAACCCTAACCCCAACCCTAATACCAACCCTAACCCTAATCCTAACCCTAACCTTAACCCTAACACCAAACCTAACCCTAACACCAACCCTAACCCTAACCCTAACCCTAACCCTAACCCTAACCCTAACCCTAACCCTAACACCAACCCTAACCCTAATCCTAACCCTAACCCTAACCCTAACCCTAACACTAACCCTAACACCAACCCTAACCCTAACCCTAACCCTAACACCAACCCTAACCCTAACCCTAACCCTAAACCCTAATCCAACTCTAACCCTAACCCTAATCATAACCCTAACAAGGGCTAGGTGTACTGGTCAGCGACGGGCAACTTCTAGGCCTCGGACTAGAGGGAGCCATGGGCGTTGGTCTAGGGCCCGAGCTAGGGCTAGTGAGAGCGGTAGGCGTAGCGCTGGGGTAGGCATATGGCAAGGGGTGGGTGTCGAGGTAAACCTCGGAGTAGCCCTAGGGCCAGGAGTGGGAGCTGTGGATAGGGGTAGGGGTGGCGGTGGGCCTATGGGTAGGGGGAGCTGTAGGGCCAGGGGTAGTGGTAGGACCAGAGGTAGTGCTAGGCGTAGGCCTAGGGCGAGGGGTAGTGCTCGGTGTAGGGTTAGTTGAAGGGCTAGTGTTTGGCAGAGACCCACGGGCAGTGTTAGGTTTAGGGCTCATGTTAAGCCTACGACTAGTGGTAGTGGTAGGGGTTGGCCGAGGGCTAGGGGTAGGTGTCACGAAATGGCTCCAGGTAGTCCTAGGACTCGGAACAGGTGTAGGGCTGTATTAGGGTGTGGTAATGGTGGGTCCAGGGTGATTTCGTAGGACACGGGTTACTGCTCTGGCTAACGGTAGGGCAAGGTGTACTGGTCGGCCTCGGGCAAGTGGTAGGCCTCTGACTAGATGAGCACTGGACTTTGGTCTAGGGCCCGAAGTAGGGCTAGTGGGAGCGATAGGCGTAGCGCTGGGGTAGGCATAGGGCAAAAGGTGGGTGTCGGGGTAAACCTCGGAGTAGGCTTTGGGCCAGAGGTTGGAGTTGTGGCTAGGGGTAGAAATGGGGGTGGGCCTATGGGTAGGGTGAGCTGTAGGGCCAGGGGTAGGGGTAGGAACAGAGGTAGTGCTAGGCGTAGGCCTACGGCGAGGGGTAGTGCTCGCGGTAACCTAACCGTAATCCTAACCCTAACCCTAACACTAACCCTAACCCTAACACCAACCCTAACCATAACCCTAACCCTAACGCTAAACCTAACACCAACTCTAACCCTAACCCAAACCCTAACCCTAACACCAACCCTAACCCTAACCCTAACCCTAAACCCTAACCCTAACCCTAACCCTAACACTAACCCTAACCCTAACCCTAAACCTAACACCAACCCTAACCCTAACCCTAACCCTAACTCTAACCCTAAACCTAACACCAACCCTAACCCTAACCCTACCCCTAACCCTAACAAGGGCAAGGTGTACTGGTCATCGACGGGGAAGTCTAGGCCTCGGACTAGAGGGAGCCATGGGCGTTGGTCTAGGGCCCGAGCCTTGGCTAGTGGGAACGGTAGGCATAGCGCTGGGGTAGGCATAGGGCAAGGGGTGTGTGTCGGGGTAAACCTCGGAGTAGGCCTAGTGCCAGGAGTTGGAGCTGTTGCTAGGGGTAGGGATGGGGGTGGGCCTATAAGTAGGGGGAGCTGTAGGGTTAGGGGAAGCGGTAGGACCAGAGGTAGTTCTAGGCGTTAGCCTAGGGCGAGGGGTAGTTCTCTGGGTAGGGTTAGGTGAAGGGCTTGTGGTTGGCTGATGCCCACGGGCAGTGTTAGTCTTAGGGCTCATGTTAGGCCTAGGACTAGTGGTAGTGTTAGGGGTTGGCCGAGGGCTAGGGTTAGGTGTCACGGGAGGGCTTTGGGTAGTCCTAGGACTCAAAATGGGTGTAGGGCTGGATTTGGGTGTGGTAAGGGTGGGTTCAGGGTTATTTCGTAGGACACGGGTTACTGCTCTGGCTAACGGTAGGGCAAGGTGTACTGGTCGGCGTCGGGCAGGTGGTAGGCCTCGGACTATAGGGAGCACTGGGCGTTGGTCTAGGGCCTGAGCTAGGGCTAGTGGGAGCGGTAGGCGTAGCACTGGGGTAGGCATATGGCAAGGGTTGGGTGTCAGGGTAAACCTCGGAGTAGGCTTTGGGCTAGAGTTTGGAGTTGTGGCTAGGGGTAGGGGATGGCGGTGGGCCTATTAGTAGGGGGAGCTGTAGGGCCAAGGGTAGGGGTAGTCCAGAGGTAGTGCTAGGCGTACGCCTAGTGCGAGGGGTAGTGCTCGGGGTGACCTAACCCTAAACCTAACCCTAACCCTAACACCAACCCTAACCCTAATCATAACCCTAACCCTAACACCAACCCTAACCCTAACACCAACCCTAACCCTAATCCTAACCCTAAACCTAACACCAACCCTAACCCTAACCCTAACCCTAAACACTAACCCTAACCCTTACCCTAACCCTAACAAGGGCGATGTGTACTAGTCAGCGACGGGCAAGTTCTAGGCCTCGGACTAGAGGGAGCCATGGGTGTTGGTCTAGGGCCCGAGCTAGGGCTAGTGGGAGCGGTAGGTGTAGCGCTGGGGTAGGCATAGGGCAAGGGGTGGGTGTCGAGGTAAACCTCGGAGTAGGCCTAGGTCCAGGAGTGGGAGCTGTGGCTAGGGGTAGGGATGGGGGTGGGCCTATGGGTAGGGGGAGCTGTAGGGCCAGGGGTAGGGGTAGGACCAGAGGTAGTGCTAGGCGTAGGCCAAGGGCGAGGGGTAGTGCTCGGGGTAACCTAACCCTAACCCTAACCCTAACACTAACCCTAACCCTAACCCTAATACCAACCCTAACCCTAACCCTAACCCTAACCCTAAACCTATACCTAACACCAACCCTAACCCTAACCCTAACCCTAACCCTAACACCAACCCTAATCCTAACCCTAACCCTAACCCTAACCCTAACCCTAACCCTAACACCAACCCTAACCCTAACCCTAACCCTAACCCTAACACCAACCCTAATCCTAACCCTAACCCTAACCCTAACCCTAACCCTAACCCTAACCCTAACCCTAACACCAACCCTAACCCTAATCCTAACCCTAACCCTAACCCTAATCCTACCCTAACACCAACCCTAACCCTAACCCTAAGCCTAACCCTAACCCTAAACCTAACACCAACCCTAACCCTAACCCTAACCCTAACCCTAACCCTAACAAGGGCAAGGTGTACTGGTCAGCGACGGGCAAGTTCTAGGCCTCGGACTAGAGGGATCCATGGGCGTTGGTCAAGGGCCCGAGCTAGGGCTAGTGAGAGCGGTAGGCGTAGCGCTGGGGTAGGCATAGGACAAGGGGTGGGTGTCGAGGTAAACCTCGGAGTAGGCCTAGGGCCAGGAGTGGGAGCTGTGCTTAGGGGTAGGGATGGGGGTGGGCCTCTAAGTAGGGGGAGTTGTAGAACCAGGGGTAGGGGTAGGATCAGAGGTAGTGCTAGGCGTAAGCCTAGGGCGAGGGGTAGTGCTCGGGGTAGGGTTAGGTGAAGGGCTAGTGGTTGGCAGAGGCCTACGGGCAGTGTTAGGGTTAGGGCTCATGTTAGGCCTAGGACTAGTGGTAGTGGTAGGGGACGGCCAAGGCTAGGGGTAACTGTCACAAGAGGGCTCCGGGTAGTCCTAGGACACCGAACGGATGTAGGGCTGGATTAGGGTGTGGCTAATGGTGGGTCCAGGGTGATTTCGTAGGACACGGGTTAGTGCTCTGGCTATCGGTAGGGCAAGGTGTACCGGTTGGCGACGGGCAAGTGCTAGGCTTCGGACTAGAGTGAGCACTGGGCGTTGGTCTAGGGCCCGAGGTAGGGCTTCTGGGAGCGGTAGGCGTAGCGCTGGGGTAGGCAAAGGGCAAGGGGTGGGTGTCGGGGTAAACCTCAAAGTAGGCCTAGGACCAGGAGTGGGAGCTGTGGCTAGGGGTAGGGATGGGGGTGGGCCTATGGGTAGGGGGAGCTGTAGGGACAGGGGTAGGGGTGGGACCAGAGGTAGTGCTAGGCGTAGGCCTAGGGCGAAGGGTAGTGCTCGGGGTAACCTAACCCTAACCCTAACACCAACACTAACCCTAACCCTAACCCTAACACCAACCCTAACCCTAACCCTAACCCTAACCCTAACCCTAACCCTAACCCTAACCCTAACACCAACCCTAACTCTAACCCTAACGCTAACCCTAACACCAACCCTAACCCTAATCCTAACCCTAACCCTATACCTAACACCAAACCTAACCCTAACCCTAACCCTAACCCTAACATCAACCCTAACCCTAATCTAACCCTAACCCTAACCCTAACACCAACCCTAACCCTAACCCTAACCCTAACCCTAGCCCCAACCCTAACCCTAATCCTAACCCTAACCCTAACCCTAACACCAACCCTAATTCTAACCCTAACCCTAACACCAACCCTAACCCTAACCCTAAACCTAACCCTAACAAGGGCAAGGTGTACTGGTCAGCGACGGGCAAGTTCTAGGCCTGGGACTAGAGGGAGCCATGGGTGTTGGTCTAGGGCCTGAGCTAGGGCTAGTGGGAGCGGTAGGCGTAACGCTGGGGTAGGCATAGGGCAAGGGGTGGGTGTTGAGGTAAACCTCGGAGTAGGCCTAAGGCCAAAAGTGGGAGCTGTGGCTAGGGGTAGGGGTGGGGGTGGGACTATGGGTAGGTGGAACTGCAGGGCCAGGGGTAGGTGTAGGACCAAAGGTAGTGCTAGACGTAGGCCTAGCGCTAGGGGTAGTGCTCGGGGTAGGGTTAGTTGAAGGGCTAGTGGTTGGCAGAGGTCCACGGGCAGTGTTAGGGTTAGGGCTCATGTTAAGCTTAGGACTAGTAGTAGTGGTAGGGATTGGCCGAGGGCTAAAGGTAGGTGTCACGGGAGGGCTCCGGGTAGTTCTAGGACTCGGAACAGGTGTAGGGCTGGATTAGGGTTGGTAAGGGTGTGTCCAGGGTGATTTCGTAGGACACGGGTTACTGCTCTGGCTAACGGTAGGGCAAGGTGTACTGGTCGGCGACGGGGAAGTGCTAGGCCTCGGACTACATGAGAACTGGGCTTTGGTCTAGGACCCGAGCTAGGGCTAGTGGGAGCGTTAGCGTAGCGCTGGGGTAGGCATAGGGCAAGGGGTGGGAGTTGAGGTAAACCTCGGAGTAGGCCTAAGGCCAAAAGTGGGAGCTGTGGCTAGGGGTAGGGATTTGGGTGGGCCTATTGTTAGTGGGAGCTGTAGGGCCATGGGTAGGGGTAGGACCAGAGGTAGTGCTAGGCGTAGGCCTAGGGCGATTGGTAGTGCTCTGGGTAGGGATGGTGAAGGGCTAGTGGTTGGCCTAGGCCCACGGGCAGTGTTAGTCTTAGGGCTCATGTTAGGCCTAGGACTAGTGGTAGTGGTAGGGGCTGGCCGAGGGCTTGGGGTAGGTGTCACGGGAGGGCTCCGGGTAGTCCTAGGACTCGGAACAGGTGTAGGGCTGGATTAGGTTGTGGTAAGGGTGAGTCCAGGGTGATTTCGTAGGACACGGGTTACTGCACTGGCTAACGGTAGGGCAAGGTGTACTGGTCGGCCTCGGGCAAGTGGTAGACCTCTGACTATATGAGCACTGAGCGTTGGTCCAGGGCCCGAGCTAGGGCTAGTGGGAGCGATAGGCGTAGCGCTGGGGTAGGCATAGGGCAAAGGGTGGGTGTCAAGGTAAACCTCGGAGTAGGCTTTGGCCCAGGAGTTGGAGTTGTGCCTAGGGGTAGGGATGGGGGTGGGCCCATGGGTAGGGGTAGCTGTAGGGCCAGGGGTAGCGGTAGGACCAGAGGTAGTGCTAGGCGTATGCCTAGGGCGAGTGGTAGTGCTCGGGGTAACCTAACCGTAACCCTAACCCTAACCCAAACCCTAACTTTAACCCTAACACCAACCTTAACGCTAACCCTAACCCTAACCCTAACCCTAAACCTTAAACCAACCCTAACCCTAACCCTAACCCTAAACCTAACAAGGGCAATGTGTACTGGTCAGCGACGGGCAAGTTCTAAACCTCGGACTAGAGGAAGCCATGGGCGTTGGTCTAGGGACCGAGCTAGGGCTAGTGGGAGCGTTAGGCGTAGCACTGGGGTAGGCATAGGGCAAGGGGTGGGTGTCGGGGTAAACCTCGGAGTAGGCTTTGGGCCAGGATTTGAGTTGTGGCTAGGGGTAGGGATGGGTGTGAGCCTATGGGTAGGGGGAGCTGTAGGGCCAGGGGTAGGGGTAGGACCAGAGGTAGTGCTAGGCGTAGGCCTAGGGCGAGGGGTAGTGCTCGGGGTAGGGTTAGGTGAAGGTCTAGTGGTTGGCAGACGCCCACGGGCAGTGTTAGGGTTAGGGCTCATGTTAGGCCTAGGACTAGTGGTAGTAGTAGGGGATGGCCGAGGGCTAGGGGTAGGTGTCACGGAAGGGCTCCGGGTAGTCCTAGGACTCCGAACGGATGTGGGGCATGATTAGGGTGTGGCTAATGGTGCGTACAGGGTGATTTTGTAGGACATGGGTTAGTGCTGTGGCTATCGGTAGGCAAGGCGTACTGGTCGGCGACGGGCAAGTGCTAGGCTTCGGACTAGAGTGAGCACTGGGCGTTGGTCTAGGGCCCGAGGTAGGGCTAGTGGGAGCGGTAGGCGTAGCGCTGTGGTAGGCAAAGGGCAAGGGGTGGGTGTCGGGGTAAACCTCGGAGTAGGCCTAGGACCAGGAGTGGGAGCTGTGGCTAGGGTTAAGGATGGGGGTGGGACTATGGGTAGGGGGATCTGTAGGGCCAGGGGTAGGGGTAGGACCAGAGGTAGTGCCAGGCGTACGCCTAGGGCGAGGGGTAGTGCTCGGGGTGACCTAACCCTAACCCTAACCCTAACACCAACACTAACCCTAATCCTAACCCTAAACCTAACACCAACCCTAACCCTAACCCTAACCCTAACACCAACACTAACCCTAATCCTAACCCTAAACCTAACACCAACCCTAACACTAACCCTAACCCTAAACCCTAACCTTAACCCTTACCCTAACCCTAACAAGCGCAATGTGTACTAGTCAGCGACGGGCAAGTTCTAGGCCTCGGACTAGAGGGAGCCATGTGTGTTGGTCTACGGCCCGAGCTAGGGCTAGTGGGAGCGCTAGGTGTAGCGCTGGGGTAGGCATAGGGCAAGGGGTGGGTGTCGAGGTAAACCTCGGAGTAGGCCTATG
The DNA here is from genome assembly GCF_964194185.1 of Rhinolophus hipposideros. Classification (NCBI taxonomy): domain Eukaryota; kingdom Metazoa; phylum Chordata; class Mammalia; order Chiroptera; family Rhinolophidae; genus Rhinolophus; species Rhinolophus hipposideros. Next base: position 245,404 of record NW_027668855.1, on the reverse strand, counting down.
GCCAGGAGTGGGAGCTGTGGATAGGGGTAGGGATGGGGGTGGGCCTATAATTAGGGGGAGCTGTAGGGCCAGGGGTAGGAGTAGGACCAGAGGTAGTGCTAGACGTAGGCCCAGGGTGAGGGGTAGTGCTCGGGGTAGGGTTAGTTGAAGGGCTAGTGTTTGGCAGAGGCCAACGGGCAGTGTTAGGGTTAGGGCTCATGTTAAGCCTAGGACTAGTGGTAGTGGTAGGGGTTGGCCGAGGGTTAGGGGTAGGTGTCACGAAATGGCTCCGGGTAGTCCTAGGACTCGGAACAGGTGTAGGGCTGTATTAGGGTGTGGTAAGGGTGGGTCCAGGGTGATTTCGTAGGACACGGGTTACTGCTCTGGCTAACGGTAGGGCAAGGTGTACTGGTCGGCCTCGGGCAAGTGGTAGGCCTCTGACTAGAGAGAGCACTGGGTGTTGGTCTAGAGCCCGAGCTAGGTCTAGTGGGAGCGGTAGGCGTAGCATTGGGATAGGCATAGGGCAAGGGGTGGGTGTCGGGGTAAACTTCGGAGTAGGCTTTGGGCCAGGAGTTGGAGTTTTGGCTAAGGGTAGAGATGGGGGTGGGCCCAGGTGTAGGCAAACCTGTAGGGCCAGGGGTAGGGGTAGGACCAGAGGTAGTGCTAGGCGTAGGCCTAGGGCGAGGGGTAGTGCTCGGGGTAGGGTTAGTTGAAGGGCTAGTGGTTGGCAGAGGCCCAAGGGCAGTGTTAGGGTTAGGGCTCATGTTAAGCCTAGGACTAGTGGTAGTGGTAGGGGTTGGCCGAGGGCTAGGGGTAGGTGTCACGGCAGGGCTCCGGGTAGTCCTAGGACTCAGAACGGGTGTAGGGCTGGATTAGGGTGTGGTAAGGGTGGGTCCAGGGTGATTTCGTAGGACACGGGTTACTGCTCTGGCTAACGGTAGGGCAAGGTGTACTGGTAGGCGACGGGCAAGTGCTAGGCCTCGGACTAGATGAACACTGGGCTTTGGTCTAGGGCCCGAGCTAGGGCTAGGGGGAGCGATAGGCGTAGCGCTTGGGTAGGCATAGGGCAAGGGGTGGGTGTCGGGGTGAACTCGGAGTAGGCTTTGGGCCAGGAGTTGGAGTTTTGGCTAGGGGTAGGGATGGGGGTGGGCCCAGGGGTAGGGGGAGCTGTTGGGCCAGGGGTAGGGGTAGGACCAGAGGTAGTGCTAGGCGTAGGCCTAGGGCGAGGGGTAGTGCTCGGGGTAGGGTTAGTTGAAGGGCTAGTGGTTGGCAGAGGCCCACGGGCAGTGTTAGGTTTAGGGCTCATGTTAAGCCTAGGACTAGTTGTAGTGGTAGGGGTGGCCGAGGGCTAGGGTTAGGTGTCACGGGAGGGCTCCGGGTAGTCCTAAGACTCAGAACAGGTGTAGGGCTGGATTAGGGTGTGGTAAGGGTGGGTCCAGGGTGATTTCGTATGACAAGGGTTAGTGATCTGGCTATCGGTAGAGCAAAGTGTACTGGTCGGTGACGAGCAAGTGCTAGGCTTCGGACTAGAGTGAGCACTGGGTGTTGGTCTAGGGCCCGAGTTAGGGCTAGTGAGAGCGGTAGGCGTAGTGCTGTGGTAGGCAAAGGGCAAGGGGTTTGTGTCGGGGTCAACCTCGGAGTAGGCCTAGGTCCAGGAGTGGGAGCTGTGGCTAGGGGTAGGGATGAGGGTGGGCCTATAAATAGGGGGAGCTGTAGGGCCAGGGGTAGGAGTAGGACCAGAGGTAGTGCTAGGCGTAAGCCTAGGGCGAGGGGTAGTGCTTGGGGTAGGGTTAGGTGAAGGGCTAGTGGTTGGCAGAGGCCCACGGGCAGTGTTAGGGTTAGGGCTCATGTTAGGCCTGGGACTAGTGGTAGTGGAAGGGGATGGCCGAGAGCTAGGGTTAACTATCACGGGAGGGCTCCGGGTAGTCCTAGGACTCCGAACGGATGTAGGGCTGGATTAGGGTGTGGCTAATGGTGGGTCCAGGGTGATTTCGTAGGACACGGGTTAGTGCTCTGGCTATCGGTAGGGCAAGGTGTACCGGTTGGCGACGGGCAAGTGCTAGGCTTCGGACTAGAGTGAGCACTGGGCGTTGGTCTAGGGCCCGAGGTAGGGCTAGTGGGAGCGGTAGGCGTAGCGCTGGGGTAGGCAAAGGGCAAGGGGTTGGTGTCGGGGTAAACCTTGGAGTAGGCCTAGGACCAGGAGTGGGAGCTGTGGCTAGCGGTAGGGTTGGGGGTGGGCCTATGGGTAGGGGGAGCTGTAGGGACAGGGGAAGGGGTAGGACCAGAGGTAGTGCTAGGCGTAGGCCTAGGGCGAGGGGTAGTGCTCGGGGTAACCTAACCCTAACCCTAACCCTAACCCTAACCCTATACCTAACACCAACCCTAACCCTAACCCCAACCCTAACCCTAACACCAAACCTAACCCTAACCCAAACCCTAACCCTAACACCAACCCTACCCTAACACTAACCCTAACTTTAACCCTAACCCTATACCTAACACCAACCCTAACCCTAACCCTAACCCTAACACCAACCCTAACGCTAATCCTGACCCTAACCCTAACCCTAACCTTAACACTAACCCTAACCCTAACCCTAACCCTAACACCAACCCTAACCCTAACCCTAACCCTAACACTATACCTAACACCAACGCTAACCCTAACCCTAACCCTAACCCTAACACCAAACCTAACCCTAACCCTAACCCTAACACCAACCCTAACCCTAATCCTAACCCTAACCCTAACCCTAACCCTAACCCTAACCCTAACACCAACCCTTACCCTAACCCTACACCTAACCCTAACCCTAAACTTAACACCAACCCTAACCCTAACCCTAACCCTAATCCTAACCCTAACCCTAACCCTAACCCAACCCGAACCCTAACCCTAACCGTAACACCAACCCTAACCCTAACCCTAACCCTAACCCTAACCCCATACCTAACACCAACCCTAACCCTAACCCTAACCCTATCCCTAACACCAACCCTAACCCTAACCCTAACCCTAACACTAACCCTAACCCAACCCTAACCCTAACCCTAACCCTAACACCAACCCTAACCCTAATCCTAACCGTAACCCTAACCCTATCCCTAAAACTAACCCTAACCCTAACCCTAACCCTAACACCAACTCTAACCCTAACCCTAACACTAACCCTAACCCTATACCTAACACCAACCCTAACCCTAACCCTAACCCTAACCCTAACACCAACCCTAACCCTAACCCTAACCCTAACCCTAACCCTAACCCTAACCCTAACCCTAACCCTAACACCAACCCTAACCCTAATCCTAACCCTAACCCTAACCCTAATCCTACCCTAACACCAACCCTAACCCTAACCCTAAGCCTAACCCTAACCCTAAACCTAACACCAACCCTAACCCTAACCCTAACCCTAAACCTAACACCAACCCTAACCCTAACCCTAACCCTAAACCCTAATCCTAACCCTAACCCTAACCCTAACCCTAACCCTAACCCTAACCCTAACAAGGGCAAGGTGTACTGGTCAGCGACGGGCAAGTTCTAGGCCTCGGACTAGAGGGATCCATGGGCGTTGGTCAAGGGCCCGAGCTAGGGCTAGTGAGAGCGGTAGGCGTAGCGCTGGGGTAGGCATAGGGCAAGGGGTGGGTGTCGAGGTAAACCTCGGAGTAGGCCTAGGGCCAGGAGTGGGAGCTGTGCTTAGGGGTAGGGATGGGGGTGGGCCTATAAGTAGGGGGAGTTGTAGAACCAGGGGTAGGGGTAGGACCAGAGGTAGTGCTAGGCGTAAGCCTAGGGCGAGGGGTAGTGCTCGGGGTAGGGTTAGGTGAAGGGCTAGTGGTTGGCAGAGGCCTACGGGCAGTGTTAGGGTTAGGGCTCATGTTAGGCCTAGGACTAGTGGTAGTGGTAGAGGATGGCCGAGGGCTAGGGGTAACTGTCACAAGAGGGCTCCGGGTAGTCCTAGGACACCGAACGGATGTAGGGCTGGATTAGGGTGTGGCTAATGGTGGGTCCAGGGTGATTTCGTAGTACACGGGTTAGTGCTCTGGCTATCGGTAGGGCAAGGTGTACCGGTTGGAGACGGGCAAGTGCTAGCCTTCGGACCAGAGTTAGCACTGGGCGTTGGTCTAGGGCCCGAGGTAGGGCTTCTGGGAGCGGTACGCGTAGCGCTGGGGTAGGCAAAGGGCAAGGGGTGGGTGTCGGGGTAAACCTCAAAGTAGGCCTAGGACCAGGAGTGGGAGCTGTGGCTAGGGGTAGGGATGGGGGTGGGCCTATGGGTAGGGGGAGCTGTAGGGACAGGGGTAGGGGTGGGACCAGAGGTAGTGCTAGGCGTAGGCCTAGGGCGAAGGGTAGTGCTCGGGGTAACCTAACCCTAACCCTAACACCAACACTAACCCTAACACTAACCCTAACACCAACACTAAACCTAACCCTATACCTAACAGCAACCCTAACCGTAACCCTAACCCTAACCCTAACACCAACCCTAACCCTAACCCTAACCCTAACCCTAACCCTAACCCTAACCCTAACACCAACCCTAACTCTAACCCTAACGCTAACCCTAACACCAACCCTAACCCTAATCCTAACCCTAACCCTATACCTAACACCAAACCTAACCCTAACCCTAACCCTAACCCTAACATCAACCCTAACCCTAATCTAACCCTAACCCTAACCCTAACACCAACCCTAACCCTAACCCTAACCCTAACCCTAGCCCCAACCCTAACCCTAATCCTAACCCTAACCATAACCCTAACACCAACCCTAATTCTAACCCTAACTCTAACACCAACCCTAACCCTAACCCTAAACCTAACCCTAACAAGGGCAAGGTGTACTGGTCAGCGACGGGCAAGTTCTAGGCCTGGGACTAGAGGGAGCCATGGGTGTTGGTCTAGGGCCTGAGCTAGGGCTAGTGGGAGCGGTAGGCGTAACGCTGGGGTAGGCATAGGGCAAGGGGTGGGTGTTGAGGTAAACCTCGGAGTAGGCCTAAGGCCAAAAGTGGGAGCTGTGGCTAGGGGTAGGGGTGGGGGTGGGACTATGGGTAGGGGGAACTGCAGGGCCAGGGGTAGGTGTAGGACCAAAGGTAGTGCTAGACGTAGGCCTAGCGCTAGGGGTAGTGCTCGGGGTAGGGTTAGTTGAAGGGCTAGTGGTTGGCAGAGGTCCACGGGCAGTGTTAGGGTTAGGGCTCATGTTAAGCTTAGGACTAGTAGTAGTGGTAGGGATTGGCCGAGGGCTAGGGGTAGGTGTCACAAGAGGGCTCCGGGTAGTTCTAGGACTCGGAACAGGTGTAGGGCTGGATTAGGGTTGGTAAGGGTGGGTCCAGGGTGATTTCGTAGGACACGGGTTACTGCTCTGGCTAACGGTAGGGCAAGGTGTACTGGTCGGCGACGGGGAAATGCTAGGCCTCGGACTACATGAGAACTGGGCTTTGGTCTAGGGCCCGAGCTAGGGCTAGTGGGAGCGTTAGCGTAGCGCTGGGGTAAGCATAGGGCAAGGGGTGGGTGTTGAGGTAAACCTCGGAGTAGGCCTAAGGCCAAAAGTGGGAGCTGTGGCTAGGGGTAGGGATTTGGGTGGGCCTATTGTTAGTGGGAGCTCTAGGGCCATGGGTAGGGGTAGGACCAGAGGTAGTGCTAGGCGTAGGCCTAGGGCGAGGGGTAGTGCTCTGGGTAGGGATGGTGAAGGGCTAGTGGTTGGCCTAGGCCCACGGGCAGTGTTAGTCTTAGGGCTCATGTTAGGCCTAAGACTAGTGGTAGTGGTAGGGGCTGGCCGAGGGCTAGGGGTAGGTGTCACGGGAGGGCTCCGGGTAGTCCTAGGACCGGGAACAGGTGTAGGGCTGGATTAGGGTGTGGTAAGGGTGAGTCCAGGGTGATTTCGTAGGACACGGGTTACTGCACTGGCTAACGGTAGGGCAAGGTGTACTGGTCGGCCTCGGGCAAGTGGTAGACCTCTGACTAGATGAGCACTGAGCGTTGGTCTAGGGCCCGAGCTAGGGCTAGTGGGAGCGATAGGCGTAGCGCTGGGGTAGGCATAGGGCAAGGGGTGGGTGTCAAGGTAAACCTCGGAGTAGGCTTTGGCCCAGGAGTTGGAGTTGTGCCTAGGGGTAGGGATGGGGGTGGGCCCATGGGTAGGGGTAGCTGTAGGGCCAGGGGTAGCGGTAGGACCAGAGGTAGTGCTAGGCGTATGCCTAGGGCGAGTGGTAGTGCTCGGGGTAACCTAACCGTAACCCTAACCCTAACCCAAACCCTAACCCTAACCCTAACACCAACCTTAACGCTAACCCTAACCCTAACCCTAACCCTAAACCTTAAACCAACCCTAACCCTAACCCTAACCCTAAACCTAACAAGGGCAATGTGTACTGGTCAGCGACGGGCAAGTTCTAAACCTCGGACTAGAGGAAGCCATGGGCGTTGGTCTAGGGACCGAGCTAGGGCTAGTGGGAGCGTTAGGCGTAGCACTGGGGTAGGCATAGGGCAAGGGGTGGGTGTCGGGGTAAACCTCGGAGTAGGCTTTGGGCCAGGATTTGAGTTGTGGCTAGGGGTAGGGATGGGTGTGAGCCTATGGGTAGGGGGAGCTGTAGGGCCAGGGGTAGGGGTAGGACCAGAGGTAGTGCTAGGCGTAGGCCTAGGGCGAGGGGTAGTGCTCGGGGTAGGGTTAGGTGAAGGGCTAGTGGTTGGCAGAGGCCCACGGACAGTGTTAGGGTTAGGGCTCATGTTAGGCCTAGGACTAGTGGTAGTAGTAGGGGATGGCCGAGGGCTAGGGGTAGGTGTCACGGAAGGGCTCCGGGTAGTCCTAGGACTCCGAACGGATGTGGGGCATGATTAGGGTGTGGCTAATGGTGCGTACAGGGTGATTTTGTAGGACATGGGTTAGTGCTGTGGCTATCGGTAGGCAAGGCGTACTGGTCGGCGACGGGCAAGTGCAAGGCTTCGGACTAGAGTGAGCACTGGGCGTTGGTCTAGGGCCCGAGGTAGGGCTAGTGGGAGCGGTAGGCGTAGCGCTGTGGTAGGCAAAGGGCAAAGGGTGGGTGTCGGGGTAAACCTCGGAGTAGGCCTAGGACCAGGAGTGGGAGCTGTGGCTAGGGTTAAGGATGGGGGTGGGACTATGGGTAGGGGGATCTGTAGGGCCAGGGGTAGGGGTAGGACCAGAGGTAGTGCCTGGCGTACGCCTAGGGCGAGGGGTAGTGCTCGGGGTGACCTAACCCTAACCCTAACCCTAACACCAACACTAACCCTAATCCTAACCCTAAACCTAACACCAACCCTAACCCTAACCCTAACCCTAACACCAACATTAACCCTAATCCTAACCCTAAACCTAACACCAACACTAACCCTAACCCTAACCCTAAACCCTAACCCTAACCCTTACCCTAACCCTAACAAGGGCAATGTGTACTAGTCAGCGACGGGCAAGTTCTAGGCCTCGGACTAGAGGGAGCCATGGGTGTTGGTCTACGGCCCGAGCTAGGGCTAGTGGGAGCGCTAGGTGTAGCGCTGGGGTAGGCATAGGGCAAGGGGTGGGTGTCGAGGTAAACCTCGGAGTAGGCCTATGGCCAGGAGTGGGAGCTGTGGATAGGGGTAGGGATGGGGGTGGGCCTATAATTAGGGGGAGCTGTAGGGCCAGGGGTAGGAGTAGGACCAGAGGTAGTGCTAGGCGTAGGCCCAGGGCGAGGGGTAGTGCTCGGGGTAGGGTTAGTTGAAGGGCTAGTGTTTGGCAGAGGCCAACGGGCAGTGTTAGGGTTAGGGCTCATGTTAAGCCTAGGACTAGTGGTAGTGGTAGGGGTTGGCCGAGGGTTAGGGGTAGGTGTCACGAAATGGCTCCGGGTAGTCCTAGGACTCGGAACAGGTGTAGGGCTGTATTAGGGTGTGGTAAGGGTGGGTCCAGGGTGATTTCGTAGGACACGGGTTACTGCTCTGGCTAACGGTAGGGCAAGGTGTACTGGTCGGCCTCGGGCAAGTGGTAGGCCTCTGACTAGAGAGAGCACTGGGCGTTGGTCTAGGGCCCGAGCTAGGTCTAGTGGGAGCGGTAGGCGTAGCGTTGGGATAGGCATAGGGCAAGGGGTGGGTGTCGGGGTAAACTTCGGAGTAGGCTTTGGGCCAGGAGTTGGAGTTTTGGCTAAGGGTAGAGATGGGGGTGGGCCCAGGTGTAGGCAAACCTGTAGGGCCAGGGGTAGGGGTAGGACCAGAGGTAGTGCTAGGCGTAGGCCGAGGGCGAGGGGTAGTGCTCGGGGTAGGGTTAGTTGAAGGGCTAGTGGTTGGCAGAGGCCCACGGGCAGTGTTAGGGTTAGGGCTCATGTTAAGCCTAGGACTAGTGGTAGTGGTAAGGGTTGGCCGAGGGCTAGGGGTAGGTGTCACGGGAGGGCTCCGGGTAGTCCTAGGACTCAGAACGGGTGTAGGGCTGGATTAGGGTGTGGTAAGAGTGGGTCCAGGGTGATTTCGTAGGACACGGGTTACTGCTCTGGCTAACGGTAGGGCAAGGTGTACTGGTAGGCGACGGGCAAGTGCTAGGCCTCGGACTAGATGAACACTGGGCTTTGGTCTAGGGCCCGAGCTAGGGCTAGTGGGAGCGTTAGGCGTAGCACTGGGGTAGGCATAGGGCAAGGGGTGGGTTTCGGGGTGAACTTCGGAGAAGGCTTTGGGCCAGGAGTTGGAGTTTTGGCTAGGGGTAGGGATGGGGGTGGGCCCAGGGGTAGGGGGAGCTGTAGGGCCAGGGGTAGGGGTAGGACCAGAGGTAGTGCTAGGCGTAGGCCTAGGGCGAGGGGTAGTGCTCGGGGTAGGGTTAGTTGAAGGGCTAGTGGTTGGCAGAGGCCCACGGGCAGTGTTAGGTTTAGGGCTCATGTTAAGCCTAGGACTAGTTGTAGTGGTAGGGGTGGCCGAGGGCTAGGGGTAGGTGTCACGGGAGGGCTCCGGGTAGTCCTAAGACTCAGAACAGGTGTAGGGCTGGATTAGGGTGTGGTAAGGGTGGGTCCAGGGTGATTTCGTAGGACAAGGGTTAGTGATCTGGCTATCGGTAGAGCAAAGTGTACTGGTCGGTGACGGGCAAGTGCTAGGCTTCGGACTAGAGTGAGCACTGGGTGTTGGTCTAGGGCCCGAGTTAGGGCTAGTGAGAGCGGTAGGCGTAGTGCTGTGGTAGGCAAAGGGCAAGGGGTTTGTGTCGGGGTCAACCTCGGAGTAGGCCTAGGTCCAGGAGTGGGAGCTGTGGCTAGGGGTAGGGATGAGGGTGGGCCTATAAATAGGGGGAGCTGTAGGGCCAGGGGTAGGAGTAGGACCAGAGGTAGTGCTAGGCGTAAGCCTAGGGCGAGGGGTAGTGCTTGGGGTAGGGTTAGGTGAAGGGCTAGTGGTTGGCAGAGGCCCACGGGCAGTGTTAGGGTTAGGGCTCATGTTAGGCCTGGGACTAGTGGTAGTGGAAGGGGATGGCCGAGGGCTAGGGTTAACTATCACGGGAGGGCTCCGGGTAGTCCTAGGACTCCGAACGGATGTAGGGCTGGATTAGGGTGTGGCTAATGGTGGGTCCAGGGTGATTTCGTAGGACACGGGTTAGTGCTCTGGCTATCGGTAGGGCAAGGTGTACCGGTTGGCGACGGGCAAGTGCTAGGCTTCGGACTAGAGTGAGCACTGGGCGTTGGTCTAGGGCCCGAGGTAGGGCTAGTGGGAGCGGTAGGCGTAGCGCTGGGGTAGGCAAAGGGCAAGGGGTTGGTGTCGGGGTAAACCTTGGAGTAGGCCTAGGACCAGGAGTGGGAGCTGTGGCTAGCGGTAGGGTTGGGGGTGGGCCTATGGGTAGGGGGAGCTGTAGGGACAGGGGAAGGGGTAGGACCAGAGGTAGTGCTAGGCGTAGGCCTAGGGCGAGGGGTAGTGCTCGGGGTAACCTAACCCTAACCCTAACCCTAACCCTATACCTAACACCAACCCTAACCCTAACCCCAACCCTAACCCTAACACCAAACCTAACCCTAACCCAAACCCTAACCCTAACACCAACCCTACCCTAACACTAACCCTAACTTTAACCCTAACCCTATACCTAACACCAACCCTAACCCTAACCCTAACCCTAACACCAACCCTAACGCTAATCCTGACCCTAACCCTAACCCTAACCCTAACACTAACCCTAACCCTAACCCTAACCCTAACACCAACCCTAACCCTAACCCTAACCCTAACACTATACCTAACACCAACGCTAACCCTAACCCTAACCCTAACCCTAACACCAAACCTAACCCTAACCCTAACCCTAACACCAACCCTAACCCTAATCCTAACCCTAACCCTAACCCTAACCCTAACCCTAACCCTAACACCAAACCTTACCCTAACCCTACACCTAACCCTAACCCTAAACCTAACACCAACCCTAACCCTAACCCTAACCCTAATCCTAACCCTAACCCTAACCCTAACCCAACCCGAACCCTAACCCTAACCGTAACACCAACCCTAACCCTAACCCTAACCCTAACCCTAACCCCATACCTAACACCAACCCTAACCCTAACCCTAACCCTAATCCTAACCGTAACCCTAACCCTATCCCTAACACTAACCCTAACCCTAACCCTAACCCTAACACCAACTCTAACCCTAACCCTAACACTAACCCTAACCCTATACCTAACACCAACCCTAACCCTAACCCTAACCCTAACACCAACCCTAACCCTAACCCTAACCCTAACCCTAACCCTAACCCTAACCCTAACCCTAACACCAACCCTAACCCTAATCCTAACCCTAACCCTAACCCTAATCCTACCCTAACACCAACCCTAACCCTAACCCTAAGCCTAACCCTAACCCTAAACCTAACACCAACCCTAACCCTAACCCTAACCCTAACCCTAACACCAACCCTAACCCTAACCCTAACCCTAAACCCTAATCCTAACCCTAACCCTAACCCTAACCCTAACCCTAACCCTAACAAGGGCAAGGTGTACTGGTCAGCGACGGGCAAGTTCTAGGCCTCGGACTAGAGGGATCCATGGGCGTTGGTCAAGGGCCCGAGCTAGGGCTAGTTAGAGCGGTAGGCGTAGCGCTGGGGTAGGCATAGGGCAAGGGGTGGGTGTCGAGGTAAACCTCGGAGTAGGCCTAGGGCCAGGAGTGGGAGCTGTGCTTAGGGGTAGGGATGGGGGTGGGCCTATAAGTAGGGGGAGTTGTAGAACCAGGGGTAGGGGTAGGACCAGAGGTAGTGCTAGGCGTAAGCCTAGGGCGAGGGGTAGTGCTCGGGGTAGGGTTAGGTGAAGGGCTAGTGGTTGGCAGAGGCCTACGGGCAGTGTTAGGGTTAGGGCTCATGTTAGGCCTAGGACTAGTGGTAGTGGTAGAGGATGGCCGAGGGCTAGGGGTAACTGTCACAAGAGGGCTCCGGGTAGTCCTAGGACACCGAACGGATGTAGGGCTGGATTAGGGTGTGGCTAATGGTGGGTCCAGGGTGATTTCGTAGTACACGGGTTAGTGCTCTGGCTATCGGTAGGGCAAGGTGTACCGGTTGGAGACGGGCAAGTGCTAGCCTTCGGACCAGAGTTAGCACTGGGCGTTGGTCTAGGGCCCGAGGTAGGGCTTCTGGGAGCGGTACGCGTAGCGCTGGGGTAGGCAAAGGGCAAGGGTTGGGTGTCGGGGTAAACCTCAAAGTAGGCCTAGGACCAGGAGTGGGAGCTGTGGCTAGGGGTAGGGATGGGGGTGGGCCTATGGGTAGGGGGAGCTGTAGGGACAGGGGTAGGGGTGGGACCAGAGGTAGTGCTAGGCGTAGGCCTAGGGCGAAGGGTAGTGCTCGGGGTAACCTAACCCTAACCCTAACACCAACCCTAACGCTAATCCTGACCCTAACCCTAACCCTAACCTTAACACTAACCCTAACCCTAACCCTAACCCTAACACCAACCCTAACCCTAACCCTAACCCTAACACTATACCTAACACCAACGCTAACCCTAACCCTAACCCTAACCCTAACACCAAACCTAACCCTAACCCTAACCCTAACACCAACCCTAACCCTAATCCTAACCCTAACCCTAACCCTAACCCTAACCCTAACCCTAACACCAACCCTTACCCTAACCCTACACCTAACCCTAACCCTAAACTTAACACCAACCCTAACCCTAACCCTAACCCTAATCCTAACCCTAACCCTAACCCTAACCCAACCCGAACCCTAACCCTAACCGTAACACCAACCCTAACCCTAACCCTAACCCTAACCCTAACCCCATACCTAACACCAACCCTAACCCTAACCCTAACCCTATCCCTAACACCAACCCTAACCCTAACCCTAACCCTAACACTAACCCTAACCCAACCCTAACCCTAACCCTAACCCTAACACCAACCCTAACCCTAATCCTAACCGTAACCCTAACCCTATCCCTAAAACTAACCCTAACCCTAACCCTAACCCTAACACCAACTCTAACCCTAACCCTAACACTAACCCTAACCCTATACCTAACACCAACCCTAACCCTAACCCTAACCCTAACCCTAACACCAACCCTAACCCTAACCCTAACCCTAACCCTAACCCTAACCCTAACCCTAACCCTAACCCTAACACCAACCCTAACCCTAATCCTAACCCTAACCCTAACCCTAATCCTACCCTAACACCAACCCTAACCCTAACCCTAAGCCTAACCCTAACCCTAAACCTAACACCAACCCTAACCCTAACCCTAACCCTAAACCTAACACCAACCCTAACCCTAACCCTAACCCTAAACCCTAATCCTAACCCTAACCCTAACCCTAACCCTAACCCTAACCCTAACAAGGGCAAGGTGTACTGGTCAGCGACGGGCAAGTTCTAGGCCTCGGACTAGAGGGATCCATGGGCGTTGGTCAAGGGCCCGAGCTAGGGCTAGTGAGAGCGGTAGGCGTAGCGCTGGGGTAGGCATAGGGCAAGGGGTGGGTGTCGAGGTAAACCTCGGAGTAGGCCTAGGGCCAGGAGTGGGAGCTGTGCTTAGGGGTAGGGATGGGGGTGGGCCTATAAGTAGGGGGAGTTGTAGAACCAGGGGTAGGGGTAGGACCAGAGGTAGTGCTAGGCGTAAGCCTAGGGCGAGGGGTAGTGCTCGGGGTAGGGTTAGGTGAAGGGCTAGTGGTTGGCAGAGGCCTACGGGCAGTGTTAGGGTTAGGGCTCATGTTAGGCCTAGGACTAGTGGTAGTGGTAGAGGATGGCCGAGGGCTAGGGGTAACTGTCACAAGAGGGCTCCGGGTAGTCCTAGGACACCGAACGGATGTAGGGCTGGATTAGGGTGTGGCTAATGGTGGGTCCAGGGTGATTTCGTAGTACACGGGTTAGTGCTCTGGCTATCGGTAGGGCAAGGTGTACCGGTTGGAGACGGGCAAGTGCTAGCCTTCGGACCAGAGTTAGCACTGGGCGTTGGTCTAGGGCCCGAGGTAGGGCTTCTGGGAGCGGTACGCGTAGCGCTGGGGTAGGCAAAGGGCAAGGGGTGGGTGTCGGGGTAAACCTCAAAGTAGGCCTAGGACCAGGAGTGGGAGCTGTGGCTAGGGGTAGGGATGGGGGTGGGCCTATGGGTAGGGGGAGCTGTAGGGACAGGGGTAGGGGTGGGACCAGAGGTAGTGCTAGGCGTAGGCCTAGGGCGAAGGGTAGTGCTCGGGGTAACCTAACCCTAACCCTAACACCAACACTAACCCTAACACTAACCCTAACACCAACACTAAACCTAACCCTATACCTAACAGCAACCCTAACCGTAACCCTAACCCTAACCCTAACACCAACCCTAACCCTAACCCTAACCCTAACCCTAACCCTAACCCTAACCCTAACACCAACCCTAACTCTAACCCTAACGCTAACCCTAACACCAACCCTAACCCTAATCCTAACCCTAACCCTATACCTAACACCAAACCTAACCCTAACCCTAACCCTAACCCTAACATCAACCCTAACCCTAATCTAACCCTAACCCTAACCCTAACACCAACCCTAACCCTAACCCTAACCCTAACCCTAGCCCCAACCCTAACCCTAATCCTAACCCTAACCATAACCCTAACACCAACCCTAATTCTAACCCTAACTCTAACACCAACCCTAACCCTAACCCTAAACCTAACCCTAACAAGGGCAAGGTGTACTGGTCAGCGACGGGCAAGTTCTAGGCCTGGGACTAGAGGGAGCCATGGGTGTTGGTCTAGGGCCTGAGCTAGGGCTAGTGGGAGCGGTAGGCGTAACGCTGGGGTAGGCATAGGGCAAGGGGTGGGTGTTGAGGTAAACCTCGGAGTAGGCCTAAGGCCAAAAGTGGGAGCTGTGGCTAGGGGTAGGGGTGGGGGTGGGACTATGGGTAGGGGGAACTGCAGGGCCAGGGGTAGGTGTAGGACCAAAGGTAGTGCTAGACGTAGGCCTAGCGCTAGGGGTAGTGCTCGGGGTAGGGTTAGTTGAAGGGCTAGTGGTTGGCAGAGGTCCACGGGCAGTGTTAGGGTTAGGGCTCATGTTAAGCTTAGGACTAGTAGTAGTGGTAGGGATTGGCCGAGGGCTAGGGGTAGGTGTCACAAGAGGGCTCCGGGTAGTTCTAGGACTCGGAACAGGTGTAGGGCTGGATTAGGGTTGGTAAGGGTGGGTCCAGGGTGATTTCGTAGGACACGGGTTACTGCTCTGGCTAACGGTAGGGCAAGGTGTACTGGTCGGCGACGGGGAAATGCTAGGCCTCGGACTACATGAGAACTGGGCTTTGGTCTAGGGCCCGAGCTAGGGCTAGTGGGAGCGTTAGCGTAGCGCTGGGGTAAGCATAGGGCAAGGGGTGGGTGTTGAGGTAAACCTCGGAGTAGGCCTAAGGCCAAAAGTGGGAGCTGTGGCTAGGGGTAGGGATTTGGGTGGGCCTATTGTTAGTGGGAGCTCTAGGGCCATGGGTAGGGGTAGGACCAGAGGTAGTGCTAGGCGTAGGCCTAGGGCGAGGGGTAGTGCTCTGGGTAGGGATGGTGAAGGGCTAGTGGTTGGCCTAGGCCCACGGGCAGTGTTAGTCTTAGGGCTCATGTTAGGCCTAAGACTAGTGGTAGTGGTAGGGGCTGGCCGAGGGCTAGGGGTAGGTGTCACGGGAGGGCTCCGGGTAGTCCTAGGACCGGGAACAGGTGTAGGGCTGGATTAGGGTGTGGTAAGGGTGAGTCCAGGGTGATTTCGTAGGACACGGGTTACTGCACTGGCTAACGGTAGGGCAAGGTGTACTGGTCGGCCTCGGGCAAGTGGTAGACCTCTGACTAGATGAGCACTGAGCGTTGGTCTAGGGCCCGAGCTAGGGCTAGTGGGAGCGATAGGCGTAGCGCTGGGGTAGGCATAGGGCAAGGGGTGGGTGTCAAGGTAAACCTCGGAGTAGGCTTTGGCCCAGGAGTTGGAGTTGTGCCTAGGGGTAGGGATGGGGGTGGGCCCATGGGTAGGGGTAGCTGTAGGGCCAGGGGTAGCGGTAGGACCAGAGGTAGTGCTAGGCGTATGCCTAGGGCGAGTGGTAGTGCTCGGGGTAACCTAACCGTAACCCTAACCCTAACCCAAACCCTAACCCTAACCCTAACACCAACCTTAACGCTAACCCTAACCCTAACCCTAACCCTAAACCTTAAACCAACCCTAACCCTAACCCTAACCCTAAACCTAACAAGGGCAATGTGTACTGGTCAGCGACGGGCAAGTTCTAAACCTCGGACTAGAGGAAGCCATGGGCGTTGGTCTAGGGACCGAGCTAGGGCTAGTGGGAGCGTTAGGCGTAGCACTGGGGTAGGCATAGGGCAAGGGGTGGGTGTCGGGGTAAACCTCGGAGTAGGCTTTGGGCCAGGATTTGAGTTGTGGCTAGGGGTAGGGATGGGTGTGAGCCTATGGGTAGGGGGAGCTGTAGGGCCAGGGGTAGGGGTAGGACCAGAGGTAGTGCTAGGCGTAGGCCTAGGGCGAGGGGTAGTGCTCGGGGTAGGGTTAGGTGAAGGGCTAGTGGTTGGCAGAGGCCCACGGGCAGTGTTAGGGTTAGGGCTCATGTTAGGCCTAGGACTAGTGGTAGTAGTAGGGGATGGCCGAGGGCTAGGGGTAGGTGTCACGGAAGGGCTCCGGGTAGTCCTAGGACTCCGAACGGATGTGGGGCATGATTAGGGTGTGGCTAATGGTGCGTACAGGGTGATTTTGTAGGACATGGGTTAGTGCTGTGGCTATCGGTAGGCAAGGCGTACTGGTCGGCGACGGGCAAGTGCTAGGCTTCGGACTAGAGTGAGCACTGGGCGTTGGTCTAGGGCCCGAGGTAGGGCTAGTGGGAGCGGTAGGCGTAGCGCTGTGGTAGGCAAAGGGCAAGGGGTGGGTGTCGGGGTAAACCTCGGAGTAGGCCTAGGACCAGGAGTGGGAGCTGTGGCTAGGGTTAAGGATGGGGGTGGGACTATGGGTAGGGGGATCTGTAGGGCCAGGGGTAGGGGTAGGACCAGAGGTAGTGCCTGGCGTACGCCTAGGGCGAGGGGTAGTGCTCGGGGTGACCTAACCCTAACCCTAACCCTAACACCAACACTAACCCTAATCCTAACCCTAAACCTAACACCAACCCTAACCCTAACCCTAACCCTAACACCAACATTAACCCTAATCCTAACCCTAAACCTAACACCAACACTAACCCTAACCCTAACCCTAAACCCTAACCCTAACCCTTACCCTAACCCTAACAAGGGCAATGTGTACTAGTCAGCGACGGGCAAGTTCTAGGCCTCGGACTAGAGGGAGCCATGGGTGTTGGTCTACGGCCCGAGCTAGGGCTAGTGGGAGCGCTAGGTGTAGCGCTGGGGTAGGCATAGGGCAAGGGGTGGGTGTCGAGGTAAACCTCGGAGTAGGCCTATGGCCAGGAGTGGGAGCTGTGGATAGGGGTAGGGATGGGGGTGGGCCTATAATTAGGGGGAGCTGTAGGGCCAGGGGTAGGAGTAGGACCAGAGGTAGTGCTAGGCGTAGGCCCAGGGCGAGGGGTAGTGCTCGGGGTAGGGTTAGTTGAAGGGCTAGTGTTTGGCAGAGGCCAACGGGCAGTGTTAGGGTTAGGGCTCATGTTAAGCCTAGGACTAGTGGTAGTGGTAGGGGTTGGCCGAGGGTTAGGGGTAGGTGTCACGAAATGGCTCCGGGTAGTCCTAGGACTCGGAACAGGTGTAGGGCTGTATTAGGGTGTGGTAAGGGTGGGTCCAGGGTGATTTCGTAGGACACGGGTTACTGCTCTGGCTAACGGTAGGGCAAGGTGTACTGGTCGGCCTCGGGCAAGTGGTAGGCCTCTGACTAGAGAGAGCACTGGGCGTTGGTCTAGGGCCCGAGCTAGGTCTAGTGGGAGCGGTAGGCGTAGCGTTGGGATAGGCATAGGGCAAGGGGTGGGTGTCGGGGTAAACTTCGGAGTAGGCTTTGGGCCAGGAGTTGGAGTTTTGACTAAGGGTAGAGATGGGGGTGGGCCCAGGTGTAGGCAAACCTGTAGGGCCAGGGGTAGGGGTAGGACCAGAGGTAGTGCTAGGCGTAGGCCGAGGGCGAGGGGTAGTGCTCGGGGTAGGGTTAGTTGAAGGGCTAGTGGTTGGCAGAGGCCCACGGGCAGTGTTAGGGTTAGGGCTCATGTTAAGCCTAGGACTAGTGGTAGTGGTAAGGGTTGGCCGAGGGCTAGGGGTAGGTGTCACGGGAGGGCTCCGGGTAGTCCTAGGACTCAGAACGGGTGTAGGGCTGGATTAGGGTGTGGTAAGAGTGGGTCCAGGGTGATTTCGTAGGACACGGGTTACTGCTCTGGCTAACGGTAGGGCAAGGTGTACTGGTAGGCGACGGGCAAGTGCTAGGCCTCGGACTAGATGAACACTGGGCTTTGGTCTAGGGCCCGAGCTAGGGCTAGTGGGAGCGTTAGGCGTAGCACTGGGGTAGGCATAGGGCAAGGGGTGGGTTTCGGGGTGAACTTCGGAGAAGGCTTTGGGCCAGGAGTTGGAGTTTTGGCTAGGGGTAGGGATGGGGGTGGGCCCAGGGGTAGGGGGAGCTGTAGGGCCAGGGGTAGGGGTAGGACCAGAGGTAGTGCTAGGCGTAGGCCTAGGGCGAGGGGTAGTGCTCGGGGTAGGGTTAGTTGAAGGGCTAGTGGTTGGCAGAGGCCCACGGGCAGTGTTAGGTTTAGGGCTCATGTTAAGCCTAGGACTAGTTGTAGTGGTAGGGGTGGCCGAGGGCTAGGGGTAGGTGTCACGGGAGGGCTCCGGGTAGTCCTAAGACTCAGAACAGGTGTAGGGCTGGATTAGGGTGTGGTAAGGGTGGGTCCAGGGTGATTTCGTAGGACAAGGGTTAGTGATCTGGCTATCGGTAGAGCAAAGTGTACTGGTCGGTGACGGGCAAGTGCTAGGCTTCGGACTAGAGTGAGCACTGGGTGTTGGTCTAGGGCCCGAGTTAGGGCTAGTGAGAGCGGTAGGCGTAGTGCTGTGGTAGGCAAAGGGCAAGGGGTTTGTGTCGGGGTCAACCTCGGAGTAGGCCTAGGTCCAGGAGTGGGAGCTGTGGCTAGGGGTAGGGATGAGGGTGGGCCTATAAATAGGGGGAGCTGTAGGGCCAGGGGTAGGAGTAGGACCAGAGGTAGTGCTAGGCGTAAGCCTAGGGCGAGGGGTAGTGCTTGGGGTAGGGTTAGGTGAAGGGCTAGTGGTTGGCAGAGGCCCACGGGCAGTGTTAGGGTTAGGGCTCATGTTAGGCCTGGGACTAGTGGTAGTGGAAGGGGATGGCCGAGGGCTAGGGTTAACTATCACGGGAGGGCTCCGGGTAGTCCTAGGACTCCGAACGGATGTAGGGCTGGATTAGGGTGTGGCTAATGGTGGGTCCAGGGTGATTTCGTAGGACACGGGTTAGTGCTCTGGCTATCGGTAGGGCAAGGTGTACCGGTTGGCGACGGGCAAGTGCTAGGCTTCGGACTAGAGTGAGCACTGGGCGTTGGTCTAGGGCCCGAGGTAGGGCTAGTGGGAGCGGTAGGCGTAGCGCTGGGGTAGGCAAAGGGCAAGGGGTTGGTGTCGGGGTAAACCTTGGAGTAGGCCTAGGACCAGGAGTGGGAGCTGTGGCTAGCGGTAGGGTTGGGGGTGGGCCTATGGGTAGGGGGAGCTGTAGGGACAGGGGAAGGGGTAGGACCAGAGGTAGTGCTAGGCGTAGGCCTAGGGCGAGGGGTAGTGCTCGGGGTAACCTAACCCTAACCCTAACCCTAACCCTATACCTAACACCAACCCTAACCCTAACCCCAACCCTAACCCTAACACCAAACCTAACCCTAACCCAAACCCTAACCCTAACACCAACCCTACCCTAACACTAACCCTAACTTTAACCCTAACCCTATACCTAACACCAACCCTAACCCTAACCCTAACCCTAACACCAACCCTAACGCTAATCCTGACCCTAACCCTAACCCTAACCCTAACACTAACCCTAACCCTAACCCTAACCCTAACACCAACCCTAACCCTAACCCTAACCCTAACACTATACCTAACACCAACGCTAACCCTAACCCTAACCCTAACCCTAACACCAAACCTAACCCTAACCCTAACCCTAACACCAACCCTAACCCTAATCCTAACCCTAACCCTAACCCTAACCCTAACCCTAACCCTAACACCAAACCTTACCCTAACCCTACACCTAACCCTAACCCTAAACCTAACACCAACCCTAACCCTAACCCTAACCCTAATCCTAACCCTAACCCTAACCCTAACCCAACCCGAACCCTAACCCTAACCGTAACACCAACCCTAACCCTAACCCTAACCCTAACCCTAACCCCATACCTAACACCAACCCTAACCCTAACCCTAACCCTAATCCTAACCGTAACCCTAACCCTATCCCTAACACTAACCCTAACCCTAACCCTAACCCTAACACCAACTCTAACCCTAACCCTAACACTAACCCTAACCCTATACCTAACACCAACCCTAACCCTAACCCTAACCCTAACCCTAACACCAACCCTAACCCTAACCCTAACCCTAACCCTAACCCTAACCCTAACCCTAACCCTAACACCAACCCTAACCCTAATCCTAACCCTAACCCTAACCCTAATCCTACCCTAACACCAACCCTAACCCTAACCCTAAGCCTAACCCTAACCCTAAACCTAACACCAACCCTAACCCTAACCCTAACCCTAACCCTAACACCAACCCTAACCCTAACCCTAACCCTAAACCCTAATCCTAACCCTAACCCTAACCCTAACCCTAACCCTAACCCTAACAAGGGCAAGGTGTACTGGTCAGCGACGGGCAAGTTCTAGGCCTCGGACTAGAGGGATCCATGGGCGTTGGTCAAGGGCCCGAGCTAGGGCTAGTTAGAGCGGTAGGCGTAGCGCTGGGGTAGGCATAGGGCAAGGGGTGGGTGTCGAGGTAAACCTCGGAGTAGGCCTAGGGCCAGGAGTGGGAGCTGTGCTTAGGGGTAGGGATGGGGGTGGGCCTATAAGTAGGGGGAGTTGTAGAACCAGGGGTAGGGGTAGGACCAGAGGTAGTGCTAGGCGTAAGCCTAGGGCGAGGGGTAGTGCTCGGGGTAGGGTTAGGTGAAGGGCTAGTGGTTGGCAGAGGCCTACGGGCAGTGTTAGGGTTAGGGCTCATGTTAGGCCTAGGACTAGTGGTAGTGGTAGAGGATGGCCGAGGGCTAGGGGTAACTGTCACAAGAGGGCTCCGGGTAGTCCTAGGACACCGAACGGATGTAGGGCTGGATTAGGGTGTGGCTAATGGTGGGTCCAGGGTGATTTCGTAGTACACGGGTTAGTGCTCTGGCTATCGGTAGGGCAAGGTGTACCGGTTGGAGACGGGCAAGTGCTAGCCTTCGGACCAGAGTTAGCACTGGGCGTTGGTCTAGGGCCCGAGGTAGGGCTTCTGGGAGCGGTACGCGTAGCGCTGGGGTAGGCAAAGGGCAAGGGTTGGGTGTCGGGGTAAACCTCAAAGTAGGCCTAGGACCAGGAGTGGGAGCTGTGGCTAGGGGTAGGGATGGGGGTGGGCCTATGGGTAGGGGGAGCTGTAGGGACAGGGGTAGGGGTGGGACCAGAGGTAGTGCTAGGCGTAGGCCTAGGGCGAAGGGTAGTGCTCGGGGTAACCTAACCCTAACCCTAACACCAACACTAACCCTAACACTAACCCTAACACCAACACTAAACCTAACCCTATACCTAACAGCAACCCTAACCGTAACCCTAACCCTAACCCTAACACCAACCCTAACCCTAACCCTAACCCTAACCCTAACCCTAACCCTAACCCTAACCCTAACACCAACCCTAACTCTAACCCTAACGCTAACCCTAACACCAACCCTAACCCTAATCCTAACCCTAACCCTATACCTAACACCAAACCTAACCCTAACCCTAACCCTAACCCTAACATCAACCCTAACCCTAATCTAACCCTAACCCTAACCCTAACACCAACCCTAACCCTAACCCTAACCCTAACCCTAGCCCCAACCCTAACCCTAATCCTAACCCTAACCCTAACCCTAACACCAACCCTAATTCTAACCCTAACTCTAACACCAACCCTAACCCTAACCCTAAACCTAACCCTAACAAGGGCAAGGTGTACTGGTCAGCGACGGGCAAGTTCTAGGCCTGGGACTAGAGGGAGCCATGGGTGTTGGTCTAGGGCCTGAGCTAGGGCTAGTGGGAGCGGTAGGCGTAACGCTGGGGTAGGCATAGGGCAAGGGGTGGGTGTTGAGGTAAACCTCGGAGTAGGCCTAAGGCCAAAAGTGGGAGCTGTGGCTAGGGGTAGGGGTGGGGGTGGGACTATGGGTAGGGGGAACTGCAGGGCCAGGGGTAGGTGTAGGACCAAAGGTAGTGCTAGACGTAGGCCTAGCGCTAGGGGTAGTGCTCGGGGTAGGGTTAGTTGAAGGGCTAGTGGTTGGCAGAGGTCCACGGGCAGTGTTAGGGTTAGGGCTCATGTTAAGCTTAGGACTAGTAGTAGTGGTAGGGATTGGCCGAGGGCTAGGGGTAGGTGTCACAAGAGGGCTCCGGGTAGTTCTAGGACTCGGAACAGGTGTAGGGCTGGATTAGGGTTGGTAAGGGTGGGTCCAGGGTGATTTCGTAGGACACGGGTTACTGCTCTGGCTAACGGTAGGGCAAGGTGTACTGGTCGGCGACGGGGAAATGCTAGGCCTCGGACTACATGAGAACTGGGCTTTGGTCTAGGGCCCGAGCTAGGGCTAGTGGGAGTGTTAGCGTAGCGCTGGGGTAAGCATAGGGCAAGGGGTGGGTGTTGAGGTAAACCTCGGAGTAGGCCTAAGGCCAAAAGTGGGAGCTGTGGCTAGGGGTAGGGATTTGGGTGGGCCTATTGTTAGTGGGAGCTCTAGGGCCATGGGTAGGGGTAGGACCAGAGGTAGTGCTAGGCGTAGGCCTAGGGCGAGGGGTAGTGCTCTGGGTAGGGATGGTGAAGGGCTAGTGGTTGGCCTAGGCCCACGGGCAGTGTTAGTCTTAGGGCTCATGTTAGGCCTAAGACTAGTGGTAGTGGTAGGGGCTGGCCGAGGGCTAGGGGTAGGTGTCACGGGAGGGCTCCGGGTAGTCCTAGGACCGGGAACAGGTGTAGGGCTGGATTAGGGTATGGTAAGGGTGAGTCCAGGGTGATTTCGTAGGACACGGGTTACTGCACTGGCTAACGGTAGGGCAAGGTGTACTGGTCGGCCTCGGGCAAGTGGTAGACCTCTGACTAGATGAGCACTGAGCGTTGGTCTAGGGCCCGAGCTAGGGCTAGTGGGAGCGATAGGCGTAGCGCTGGGGTAGGCATAGGGCAAGGGGTGGGTGTCAAGGTAAACCTCGGAGTAGGCTTTGGCCCAGGAGTTGGAGTTGTGCCTAGGGGTAGGGATGGGGGTGGGCCCATGGGTAGGGGTAGCTGTAGGGCCAGGGGTAGCGGTAGGACCAGAGGTAGTGCTAGGCGTATGCCTAGGGCGAGTGGTAGTGCTCGGGGTAACCTAACCGTAACCCTAACCCTAACCCAAACCCTAACCCTAACCCTAACACCAACCTTAACGCTAACCCTAACCCTAACCCTAACCCTAAACCTTAAACCAACCCTAACCCTAACCCTAACCCTAAACCTAACAAGGGCAATGTGTACTGGTCAGCGACGGGCAAGTTCTAAACCTCGGACTAGAGGAAGCCATGGGCGTTGGTCTAGGGACCGAGCTAGGGCTAGTGGGAGCGTTAGGCGTAGCACTGGGGTAGGCATAGGGCAAGGGGTGGGTGTCGGGGTAAACCTCGGAGTAGGCTTTGGGCCAGGATTTGAGTTGTGGCTAGGGGTAGGGATGGGTGTGAGCCTATGGGTAGGGGGAGCTGTAGGGCCAGGGGTAGGGGTAGGACCAGAGGTAGTGCTAGGCGTAGGCCTAGGGCGAGGGGTAGTGCTCGGGGTAGGGTTAGGTGAAGGGCTAGTGGTTGGCAGAGGCCCACGGGCAGTGTTAGGGTTAGGGCTCATGTTAGGCCTAGGACTCGTGGTAGTAGTAGGGGATGGCCGAGGGCTAGGGGTAGGTGTCACGGAAGGGCTCCGGGTAGTCCTAGGACTCCGAACGGATGTGGGGCATGATTAGGGTGTGGCTAATGGTGCGTACAGGGTGATTTTGTAGGACATGGGTTAGTGCTGTGGCTATCGGTAGGCAAGGCGTACTGGTCGGCGACGGGCAAGTGCTAGGCTTCGGACTAGAGTGAGCACTGGGCGTTGGTCTAGGGCCCGAGGTAGGGCTAGTGGGAGCGGTAGGCGTAGCGCTGTGGTAGGCAAAGGGCAAGGGGTGGGTGTCGGGGTAAACCTCGGAGTAGGCCTAGGACCAGGAGTGGGAGCTGTGGCTAGGGTTAAGGATGGGGGTGGGACTATGGGTAGGGGGATCTGTAGGGCCAGGGGTAGGGGTAGGACCAGAGGTAGTGCCTGGCGTACGCCTAGGGCGAGGGGTAGTGCTCGGGGTGACCTAACCCTAACCCTAACCCTAACACCAACACTAACCCTAATCCTAACCCTAAACCTAACACCAACCCTAACCCTAACCCTAACCCTAACACCAACATTAACCCTAATCCTAACCCTAAACCTAACACCAACACTAACCCTAACCCTAACCCTAAACCCTAACCCTAACCCTTACCCTAACCCTAACAAGGGCAATGTGTACTAGTCAGCGACGGGCAAGTTCTAGGCCTCGGACTAGAGGGAGCCATGGGTGTTGGTCTACGGCCCGAGCTAGGGCTAGTGGGAGCGCTAGGTGTAGCGCTGGGGTAGGCATAGGGCAAGGGGTGGGTGTCGAGGTAAACCTCGGAGTAGGCCTATGGCCAGGAGTGGGAGCTGTGGATAGGGGTAGGGATGGGGGTGGGCCTATAATTAGGGGGAGCTGTAGGGCCAGGGGTAGGAGTAGGACCAGAGGTAGTGCTAGGCGTAGGCCCAGGGCGAGGGGTAGTGCTCGGGGTAGGGTTAGTTGAAGGGCTAGTGTTTGGCAGAGGCCAACGGGCAGTGTTAGGGTTAGGGCTCATGTTAAGCCTAGGACTAGTGGTAGTGGTAGGGGTTGGCCGAGGGTTAGGGGTAGGTGTCACGAAATGGCTCCGGGTAGTCCTAGGACTCGGAACAGGTGTAGGGCTGTATTAGGGTGTGGTAAGGGTGGGTCCAGGGTGATTTCGTAGGACACGGGTTACTGCTCTGGCTAACGGTAGGGCAAGGTGTACTGGTCGGCCTCGGGCAAGTGGTAGGCCTCTGACTAGAGAGAGCACTGGGCGTTGGTCTAGGGCCCGAGCTAGGTCTAGTGGGAGCGGTAGGCGTAGCGTTGGGATAGGCATAGGGCAAGGGGTGGGTGTCGGGGTAAACTTCGGAGTAGGCTTTGGGCCAGGAGTTGGAGTTTTGGCTAAGGGTAGAGATGGGGGTGGGCCCAGGTGTAGGCAAACCTGTAGGGCCAGGGGTAGGGGTAGGACCAGAGGTAGTGCTAGGCGTAGGCCGAGGGCGAGGGGTAGTGCTCGGGGTAGGGTTAGTTGAAGGGCTAGTGGTTGGCAGAGGCCCACGGGCAGTGTTAGGGTTAGGGCTCATGTTAAGCCTAGGACTAGTGGTAGTGGTAAGGGTTGGCCGAGGGCTAGGGGTAGGTGTCACGGGAGGGCTCCGGGTAGTCCTAGGACTCAGAACGGGTGTAGGGCTGGATTAGGGTGTGGTAAGGGTGGGTCCAGGGTGATTTCGTAGGACACGGGTTACTGCTCTGGCTAACGGTAGGGCAAGGTGTACTGGTAGGCGACGGGCAAGTGCTAGGCCTCGGACTAGATGAACACTGGGCTTTGGTCTAGGGCCCGAGCTAGGGCTAGTGGGAGCGTTAGGCGTAGCACTGGGGTAGGCATAGGGCAAGGGGTGGGTGTCGGGGTGAACTTCGGAGAAGGCTTTGGGCCAGGAGTTGGAGTTTTGGCTAGGGGTAGGGATGGGGGTGGGCCCAGGGGTAGGGGGAGCTGTAGGGCCAGGGGTAGGGGTAGGACCAGAGGTAGTGCTAGGCGTAGGCCTAGGGCGAGGGGTAGTGCTCGGGGTAGGGTTAGTTGAAGGGCTAGTGGTTGGCAGAGGCCCACGGGCAGTGTTAGGTTTAGGGCTCATGTTAAGCCTAGGACTAGTTGTAGTGGTAGGGGTGGCCGAGGGCTAGGGGTAGGTGTCACGGGAGGGCTCCGGGTAGTCCTAAGACTCAAAACAGGTGTAGGGCTGGATTAGGGTGTGGTAAGGGTGGGTCCAGGGTGATTTCGTAGGACAAGGGTTAGTGATCTGGCTATCGGTAGAGCAAAGTGTACTGGTCGGTGACGGGCAAGTGCTAGGCTTCGGACTAGAGTGAGCACTGGGTGTTGGTCTAGGGCCCGAGTTAGGGCTAGTGAGAGCGGTAGGCGTAGTGCTGTGGTAGGCAAAGGGCAAGGGGTTTGTGTCGGGGTCAACCTCGGAGTAGGCCTAGGTCCAGGAGTGGGAGCTGTGGCTAGGGGTAGGGATGAGGGTGGGCCTATAAATAGGGGGAGCTGTAGGGCCAGGGGTAGGAGTAGGACCAGAGGTAGTGCTAGGCGTAAGCCTAGGGCGAGGGGTAGTGCTCGGGGTAGGGTTAGGTGAAGGGCTAGTGGTTGGCAGAGGCCCACGGGCAGTGTTAGGGTTAGGGCTCATGTTAGGCCTGGGACTAGTGGTAGTGGAAGGGGATGGCCGAGGGCTAGGGTTAACTATCACGGGAGGGCTCCGGGTAGTCCTAGGACTCCGAACGGATGTAGGGCTGAATTAGGGTGTGGCTAATGGTGGGTCCAGGGTGATTTCGTAGGACACGGGTTAGTGCTCTGGCTATCGGTAGGGCAAGGTGTACCGGTTGGCGACGGGGAAGTGCTAGGCTTCGGACTAGAGTGAGCACTGCGCGTTGGTCTAGGGCCCGAGGTAGGGCTAGTGGGAGCGGTAGGCGTAGCGCTGGGGTAGGCAAAGGGCAAGGGGTGGGTGTCGGGGTAAACCTTGGAGTAGGCCTAGGACCAGGAGTGGGAGCTGTGGCTAGCGGTAGGGTTGGGGGTGGGCCTATGGGTAGGGGGAGCTGTAGGGACAGGGGAAGGGGTAGGACCAGAGGTAGTGCTAGGCGTAGGCCTAGGGCGAGGGGTAGTGCTCGGGGTAACCTAACCCTAACCCTAAACCTAACACTAACCCTAACCCTAACCCTAACCCTAACACCAACCCTAACCCTAACCCTAACCCTAACCCTAACCCTATACCTAACACCAACCCTAACCCTAACCCTAACCCTAACCCTAACACCAAACCTAACCCTAACCCAAACCCTAACCCTAACACCAACCCTACCCTAACACTAACCCTAACTTTAACCCTAACCCTATACCTAACACCAACCCTAACCCTAACCCTAACCCTAACCCTAACACCAACCCTAACGCTAATCCTGACCCTAACCCTAACCCTAACCCTAACACTAACCCTAACCCTAACCCTAACCCTAACACCAACCCTAACCCTAACCCTAACCCTAACACTATACCTAACACCAACGCTAACCCTAACCCTAACCCTAACCCTAACACCAAACCTAACCCTAACCCTAACCCTAACACCAACCCTAACCCTAATCCTAACCCTAACCCTAACCCTAACCCTAACCCTAACCCTAACACCAACACTTACCCTAACCCTAACCCTAACCCTAACCCTAAACCTAACACCAACCCTAACCCTAACCCTAACCCTAACCCTAACACCAACCCTAACCCTAACCCTAACCCTAAACCCTAATCCAACCCTAACCCTAACCCTAACCCTAACAAGGGCAAGGTGTACTGCTCAGCGACTGGCAAGTTCTAGGCCTCGGACTAGAGGGAGCCATGGGCGTTGGTCTAGGGCCCGAGCTAGGGCTAGTGAGAGCGGTAGGCGTAGCGCTGGGGTAGGCATAGGGCAAGGGGTGGTTGTCGACGTAAACCTCGGCGTAGGCCTAGCGCCAGGAGTGGGAGCTGTGGCTAGGGGTAGGGGTGGGGGTGGGCCTATGGGTAGGGGGAGCTGTAGGGCCAGGGGTAGTGGTAGGACCAGAGGTAGTGCTAGGCGAAGGCCTAGGGCGAGCGGTAGTGCTCGGGGTAGGGAGGTTGAAGGGCTAGTGTTTGGCAGAGGCCCACGTGCAGTGTTGTCTTAGGGCTCATGTTAGGCCTAGGACTAGTGGTAGTGGTAGGGGTTGGCCGAGGGCTAGCGGTAGGTGTCACCAAATGGTTCCGGGTAGTTCTAGGACTCGGAACAGGTGTAGGGCTGGATTAGGATTGGTAAGGGTGGGTCCAGGGTGATTTCGTAGGACACGGGTTACTCCTCTGGCTAACGGTAGGCAAGGTGTACTGGTCGGCGACGGGCAAGTGCTAGGCCTCGGACTAGATGAGCACTGGGCGTTGGACTAGGGCCCGAGCTAGGGCTAGTGGGAGAGTTAGGCGTAGCGCTGGTGTAGGCGTAGGGCAAAAGGTGGGTGTCGGGGTAAACCTCGGAGTTGGCCTTGTGCCAGGAGTTGGAGCTGTGGGTAGGGGTAGGGATTTGGGTGGGCCTATGGTTAGTGGGAGCTGTAGGGCCATGGGTAGGGGTAGGACCAGAGGTAGTGCTAGGCGTAGGCCTAGGGCGAGGGGTAGTGCTCTGGGTAGGGATGGTGAAGGGCTAGTGGTAGGCTGAGACCCACGGCAGTGTTAGTCTTAGGGCTCATGTTAGGCCTAGGACTAGTGGTAGTGGTAGGGGTTGGCCGAGGGCTAGGGGTAGGTGTCACCGAAGGGCTCCGGGTAGTCCTAGGACTCGGAACGGATGTAGGGCTGGATTAGGGTGTGGTAAGTGTTGGTCCAGGGTGATTTCGTAGGACACGGGTTAGTGCTCTGGCTAACGGTAGGGCAAGGTGTACTGGTCGGCGTCGGGCAAGTGGTAGGCCTCAGACTAGAGGGAGCACTGGGCGTTGGTCTAGGGCCCGAGCTAGGGCTAGTGGGAGCGGTAGGCGTAGCGCTGGGGTAGGCAAAGGGCAAGGGGTGGGTGTCGGGGTAAACCTCGGAGTAGGCCTAGGACCAGGAGTGGGAGCTGTGGCTAGCGGTAGGGATGGGGGTGGGCCTATGGGTAGGGGGAGCTGTAGGGACAGAAGTAGGGGTAGGACCAGAGGTAGTGCTAGGCGTAGGCCTAGGGCGAGGGGTAGTGCTCGGGGTAACCTAACCCTAACCCTAACCCTAACACTAACCCTAACCCTTACCCTAACCCTAACACCAACCCTAACCCTAACCCTAACCCTAACCCTATACCTAACACCAACCCTAACCCTAACCCTAACCCTAACACCAAACCTAACCCTAACCCTAACCCTAACCCTAACACCAACCCTAACCCTAATTCTAACCCTAACTTTAACCCTAACCCTATACCTAACACCAACCCTAACCCTAACCCTAACCCTAACGCTAACACCAACCCTAACCCTAATCCTAAACCTAACCCTAACCCTAACCCTAACACTAACCCTAACACTAACCCTAACCCTAACCCTAACACCAACCCTAACCCTAACCCTAACCCTAACACCAACCCTAACCCTAACCCTAAACCTAACCCTAACCCTAACACCAACCCTAACCCTAATCCTAACCCTAACCCTAACCTAACCCTAACCCTAACACCAACCCTAACCCTAACCCTAACCCTAACCCTAACCCTAAACCTAACACCAACCCTAAGCCTAACCCTAACCCTAACCCTAACACCAACCCTAACCCTAACCCTAACCCTAAACCCTAATCCAACCCTAACCCTAACCCTAACCCTAACCCTAACAAGGGCAAGGTGTAGGGGTTAGCGATGGGCAAGTTCTAGGCCTCGGACTAGAGGGAGCCATGGGCGTTGGTCTAGGGCCCGAGCTAGGGCTAGTGAGAGCGGTAGGCGTAGCGCTGGGGTAGGCATAGGGCAAGGGGTGGGTGTCGAGGTAAACCTCGGAGTAGGCATAGGGCCAGGAGTTGGAGCTGTGGCTAGGGGTAGGGGTGGGGGTGGGCCTATGGGTAGGGGGAGCTGTAGGGCCAGGGGTAGTGGTAGGACAAGAGGTAGTGCTAGGCGAAGGCCTAGGGCGAGGGGTAGTGCTCGGGGTAGGGTTAGTTTAAGGGCTAGTGTTTGGCAGAGGCCCACGGGCAGTGTTAGGGTTAGGGCTCAAGTTAAGCCAAGGACTAGTGGTAGTGGTAGGGGTTGGCCGAGGGCTAGGGGTAGGTGTCACGAAATCGCTTTGGGTAGTTCTAGGACTCGGAACAGGTGTAGGGCTGGATTAGGGTTGGTAAGGGTGGGTCCAGGGTGATTTCGTAGGACACGGGTTACTGCTCTGGCTAACGGTAGGGCAAGGTGTACTGGTCGGCGACGGGCAAGTGCTAGGCCTCAAACTAGATGAGCACTGGGCGTTGGTCTAGGGCCCGAGCTAGGGCTAGTGGGAGCGGTAGGCGTAGCGCTGGTGTAGGCATAGGGCAAGGGGTGTGTGTCGGGGTAAACTCGGAGTTGGCCTAGTGCCAGGAGTTGGAGCTGTAGTTAGGGGTAGGGATTTGGGTGGGCCTATGGTTAGTGGGAGCTGTAGGGCCATGGGTAGGGGTAGGACCAGAGGTAGAGCTAGGCGTAGGCCTAGGGCGAAGGGTAGTGCTCTGGGTAGGGATGGTGAAGGGCTAGTGGTTGGCAGAGGCCCACGGGCAGTGTTAGGGTTAGGGCTCATGTTAGGTCTACGACTAGTGGTAGTAGTAGGGGATGGCCGAGGGCTAGTGGTAGTGCTCGGGGTAACCTAACCCTAACCCTAACCCTAACACTAACCCTAACCCTAACCCTAACCCTAACACCAACCCTAACCCTAACCCTAACACTAACCCTAACCCTATACCTAACACCAACCCTAACCCTAACCCTAACCCTAACCCTAACACCAAACCTAACCCTAACCCAACCCTAACCCTAACACCAACCCTACCCTAACACTAACCCTAACTTTAACCCTAACCCTATACCTAACACCAACCCTAACCCTAACCCTAACCCTAACCCTAACACCAACCCTAACCCTAATCCTAACCATAACCCTAACCCTAACCCTAACACTAACCCTAACCCTAACCCTAACCCTGACACCAACCCTAACCCTAACCCTAACCCTAACCCTAACCCTAAAACCAACCCTAACCCTAACCCTAACCCTAACACCAACCCTAACCCTAATCCTAACCCTAACCCTAACCCTAACCCTAACCCTAACACCAACCCTAACCCTAACCCTAACCCTAACCCTAACCCTAAACCTAACACCAACCCTAACCCTAACCCTAACCCTAACCGTAACACCAACCCTAACCCTAACCCTAACACTAAACCCTAATCCAACCCTAACCCTAACCCTAACCCTAAACCTAACACCAACCCTAACCCTAACCCTAACCCTAAACCTAACACCAACCCTAACCCTAACCCTAACACTAAACCCTAATCCAACCCTAACCCTAACCCTAACCATAACCCTAACAAGGGCTAGGTGTACTGGTCAGCGACGGGCAAGTTCTAGGCCTCGGACTAGAGGGAGCCATGGGCGTTGGTCTAGGGCCCGAGCTAGGGCTAGTGGGAGCGGTAGTTGTAGCGCTGGGGTAGGCATAGGGCAAGGGGTGGGTGTCGAGGTAAACCTCGGAGTAGGCCTAGGGCCAGGAGTGGGAGCTGTGGCTAGGGGTAGGGGTGGGGGTGGGCCTATGGGTAGGGGGAGCTGTAGGGCCAGGGGTAGTGGTAGGACCAGAGGTAGTGCTAGGCGAAGGCCTAAGGCGAGGGGTAGTGCTCGGGGTATGGTTAGTTGAAGGGCTAGTGTTTGGCAGAGGCCCACGGGCAGTGTTAGGGTTAGGGCTCATGTTAAGCCTAGGACTAGTGGTAGTGGTAGGGGTTGGCCGAGGGCTAGGGGTAGGTGTCACGAAATGGCTCCGGGTAGTCCTAGGACTCGGAAAAGGTGTAGGGCTGGATGAGGGTTGGTAAGGGTGGGTCCAGGGTGATTTTGTAGGACACGGGTTACTGATCTGGCTATCGGTAGGGCAAGGTGTACTGGTTGGCGACAAGCAAGTGCTAGGCCTCGGACTAGATGAGCACTGGGCTTTGGTCTAGGACCCGAGCTAGGGCTAGTGGGAGCGTTAGGCGTAGCGCTGGTGTAGGCATAGGGTAAAAGGTGGGTGTCGGGGTAAACCTCGGAGTTGGCCTAGTGCCAGAAGTTGGAGCTGTGGGTAGGGGTAGGGATTTGAGTGGGCCTATGGTTAGTGGGAGCTGTAGGGCCATGGGTAGGGGTAGGACCAGAGGTAGTGCTAGGCGTAGGCCTAGGGCGTGGGGTAGTGCTCTGGGTAGGGATGGTGAAGGGCTAGTGGTTGGCTGAGGCCCACGGGCAGTGTTAGTCTTAGGGCTCATGTTAGACCTAGGACTAGTGGTAGTGGTAGGGGTTGGCCGAGGGCTAGGGGTAGGTGTCACGGGAGGGCTCCGGGTAGTCCTAGGACTCGGAACGGATGTAGGGCTGGATTAGGGTGTGGTAAGGGTTGGTCCAGGGTGATTTCGTAGGACACAGGTTAGTGCTCTGGCTAAAGGTAGGGCAAGGTGTACTGGTCGGCGTCGGGGAAGTGGTAGGCCTCGGACAAGAGGGAGCACTGGGCGTTGGTCTAGGGCCCGAGCTAGGGCTAGTGGGAGCGTTAGGCGTAGCACTGGGGTAGGCATAGGGCAAAGGGTGGGTGTCGGGGTAAACCTCGGAGTAGGCTTTGGGCCAGGAGTTGGAGTTGTGTCTAGGGGTAGGGATGGGGGTGGGCCTATGGGTAGGGGGAGCTGTAGGGCCAGGGGTAGGGGTAGGACCCTAGGTAGTGCTAGGCGTAGGCCTAGGGCGAGTGGTAGTGCTCGAGGTAGGGTTAGGTGAAGGGCTAGTGGTTGGCAGAGGCCCACGGGCAGTGTTAGGGTTAGGGCTCATGTTAGGCCTAGGACTAGTGGTAGTAGTAGGGGATGGCCGAGTGCTAGGGGTAGGTGTCACGGGAGGGCTCTGGGTAGTCCTAGGACTCCGAACGGATGTGGGGCATGATTAGGGTGTGGCTAATGGTGCGTCCAGGGTGATTTCGTAGGACATGGGTTAGTGCTCTGGCTATCGGTAGGCAAGGTGTACTGGTCGGCGACGGGCAAGTGCTAGGCTTCGGACTAGAGGGAGCCATGGGCGTTGGTCTAGGGCCCGAGCTAGGGCTAGTGGGAGCGGTAGGCGTAGCGCTGGGGTAGGCATAGGGCAAGGGGTGGGTGTTGAGGTAAACCTCGGAGTAGGCCTAGGGCCAGGAGTTGGAGCTGTGGCTAGGGGTAAGGGTGGGGGTGGGCCTATGGGTAGGGGGAGCTGTAGGGCCAGGGGTAGTGGTAGGACCAGAGGTAGTGCTAGGCGTAGGCCTAGGGCGAGGGGTAATGCTCGGGGTAGGTTTAGTTAAAGGGCTAGTGTTTGGCAGAGGCCCACGGGCAGTGTTAGGGTTAGGGCTCATGTTAAGCCTAGGACTAGTGGTAGTGGTAGGGGTTGGCCGAGGGCTAGGGGTAGGTGTCACGAAATGGCTCCGGGTAGTCCTAGGACTCGGAACAGGTGTAGGGCTGCATTAGGGTGTGGTCAGGGTGGGTCCAGGGTGATTTCGTAGGACACGGGTTACTGCTCTGGCTAACGGTAGGGCAAGGTGTACTGGTCGGCCTCGGGCAAGTGGTAGGCCTCTGACAAGAGAGAGCACTGGGCGTAGGTCTAGGGCCTGAGCTAGGGCTAGTGGGAGCGGTAGGCGTAGCGCTGGGATAGGCATAGGTCAAGGGGTGGGTGTCGGGGTAAACTTCGGAATAGGCTTTGGGCCAGGAGTTGGAGTTTTGGCTAGGGGTAGGGATTTGGGTGGACCTATGGTTATGGGGAGCTGTAGGGCCAGGGGTAGAGGTAGGACCAGAGGTAGTGCTATGCATAGGCCTAGGGCGAGGGGTAGTGCTCTGGGTAGGGATGGTGAAGGGCTAGTAGTTAGCTGAGGCCCACGGGCAGTGTTACGGTTGGGGCTCTTCTTAGGCCTAGGACTAGTGGTAGTGGTAGGGCTTGGCCGAGGGCTCAGGGTAGGTGTCACGGGAGGGCTACGGGTAATCCTAGGACTCGGAACGGGTGTAGGGCTAGATTAGGTTGTGGTAAGGGTGGGTCCAGGGTGATATCATAAACACGGGTTAGTGCTATGGCTAACGGTAGGGCAAGGTGTACTGGTCGGCGTCGGGCAAGTGGTAGGCCTCGGACAAAAGGGAGCACAGGGCGTTGGTCTAGGGCCCGAGCTAGGGCTAGTGAGAGCGGTAGGCGTAGCACTGGGGTAGGCATAAGGCAAGGGGTGGGTGTTGGGGTAAACCTCGGTGTAAGCTTTGGGCCAGGAGTTGGAGTTGAGGCTAGGGGTAGGGATGGGGGTGGGCCTATGGGTAGGGGCAGCTGTAGAGCCAAGGGTAGGGGTAGGACAAGAGGTAGTGGTAGGCGTAGGCCTAGGGCGATTGGTAGTGCTCGGGGTAGGGTTAGGTGAAGGGCTAGTGGTTGGCATAGACCCACGGACAGTGTTAGGGTTAGGGCTCATGTTAGGCCTAGGACTAATGGTAGTGGTAGGAAATGGCCGATAGCTAGGGGTAGGTGTCACGGGAGGGCTCTGGGTAGTCCTAGGACTCCGAACGGATGTGGGGCATGATTAGGGTGTGGCTAATGGTGGGTCCAGAGTGATTTCGTAGGACAAGGGTTAGTGCTCTGGCTATCGGTAGGGCAAGGTGTACTGGTCGGTGACGGGCAAGTGCTAGGCTTCTGACTAGAGTGAGCACTGGGCGTTGGTCTAGGGCCCGAGGTAGGGCTAGTGGGAGAGGGAGACGTAGCGCTGGGGTAGGCAAAGGGCAAGGGGTGGGTGTCGGGGTAAACCTCGGAGTAGGCCAAGGACCAGGAGTGGGAGCTGTGGCTGGGGGTAGAGATGGCGGTGGGCCTATGGGTAGGGGGAGATGTACGGCCAGGGGTAGGGGTAGGACCAGAGGTAGTGCCTGGTGTAGGCCTAGGGCGAGGGGTATTGCTCGAAGTAACCTAACCCTAACCCTAACCCTAACCCTAAAACTAACCCTAACCCTAACCCTAACCCTAACACCAAACCTAACCCTAAACCTAACACTAACCCTAACCATAAACCTAAACGCAACCCTAACCCTAATCCTAACCCTAACCCTAACACCAACCCTAACCCTAACCCTAACCCTAAACCCTAAACCTTACCCTAACCCTAACCCTAACCCTAACCCTAACCCTAACCCTAACAAGGGCAAGATGTACTAGTCAGCGACGTGCAAGTTCTAGGCCTCGGACTAGAGGGAGCCATGGGCGTTGGTCTAGGGCCCGAGCTAGGGGTAGTGGGAGCGGTAGGCGTAGCGCTGGGATAGGCATAGGGCAAGGGGTGGGTGTCGGGGTAAACTTCGGAGTAGGCTTTGGGCCAGGAGTTGGAGTTTTGGCTAGGGGTAGGGATGGGGGTGGGCCCAGAGGTAGGCGGAGCTGTAGGGCCAGGGGTAGGGGTAGGACCAGAGGTAGTGCTAGGCGTAGGCCTAGGGCGAGGGGTAGTGCTCGGGGTTAGGTTAGTTGAAGGTCTAGTGGTTGGCAGAGGCCTATGGGCAGTGTTAGGGTTAGGGCTCATGTTAAGCCTAGGACTAGTGGTAGTGGTAGGGGTGGGCCAAGGGCTAGGGGTAGGTGTCAAGGGAAAGCTCCGGATAGTTCTAGGACACAGAACAGGTGTAGGGCTGGATTAGGGTGTGGTAAGGGTGGGTCCAGGGTGATTTCGTAGGACACGGGTTACTGCTCTGGCTAACGGTAGGGCAAGGTGTACTGGTCGGCGACGGGCAAGTGCTAGGCCTCGGACTAGATGAGCACTGGGCTTTGGTCTAGGGCCCGAGCTAGGGCTAGTGGGAGCGATAGGTGTAGCGCTGGGGTAGGCATAGGGCAAGGGGTGGGTGTCGGGGTAAACCTCGGAATAGGCTTTGGGCCAGAGGTTGGAGTTATGGCTAGGGGTATGGATGGGGGTGGGCCTATTAGTAGGGGGAGCTGTAGGGCCAGGGGTAGGGGTAGGAC
Source organism: Rhinolophus hipposideros (assembly GCF_964194185.1). NCBI lineage: Eukaryota > Metazoa > Chordata > Mammalia > Chiroptera > Rhinolophidae > Rhinolophus > Rhinolophus hipposideros. The sequence goes on along the minus strand of NW_027668855.1, from coordinate 209,859 downwards.
CAGAGGTAGTGCTAGGCGTAGGCCTAGGGCGAGGGGTAGTGCTCGGGGTAGGGTTAGGTGAAGGGCTAGTGGTTGGCAGAGGCCCACGGACAGTGTTAGGTTTAGGGCTCATGTTAGGCCTAGGACTAGTGGTAGTGGTAGGGGATAGCCGAGGGCTAGGGGTCGGTGTCACGGGAGGGCTCCGGGTAGTCCTAGGACTCCGAACGGATGTAGGGCTGGATTACGGTGTGGCTAATGGTGGGTTCAGGGTGATTTCGTAGGACACGGGTTAGTGCTCTGGCTATCGGTAGGGCAAGGTGTACTGGTTGGCGACAGGCAAGTGCTAGGCTTCGGACTAGAGTGAGCACTGGGCGTTGGTCTAGTGCCCGAGGTAGGATAGTGGGAGCGGTAGGCGTAGCGCTGGGTTAGGCAAAGGGCAAGGGGTGGGTGTCGGGGTAAACCTCGGAGTAGGCCTAGGACCAGGAGTGGGAGCTGTGGCTAGGGGTAGGGATGGGGGTGGGCCTATGGGTAGGGGGAGCTGTAGGGACAGGGATATGTGTAGGACCAGAGGTAGTGCTAGGCGTAGGCCTAGGGCGAGGGGTAGTGCTCGGGGTAACCTAAACCTAACCCTAACACCAACCCTAACCCTAACCCTAACCCTAACACCAACCCTAACCCTAACCCTATACCTAACACCAACCCTAACCCTAACCCTAACACCAACCCTAAACCTAACCCTAACCCTAACCCTAACCTTAACCCTAACACTAACACCAACCCTAACTCTAACCCTAATGCTAACCCTAACACCAACCCTAACCCTAACCCTAACCCTAACACCAACCCTAACCCTAACCCTATACCTAACACCAACCCTAACCCTAACCCTAACACCAACCCTAACCCTAACCCTAACCCTAACCCTAACCCTAACCCTAACCCTAACCTTAACCCTAACACTAACACCAACCCTAACTCTAACCCTAACGCTAACCCTAACACCAACCCTAACCCTAATCCTAACCCTAACCCTAACCGTAACACCAACCCTAACCCTAACCCTAACCCTAACCCTAACACCAACCCTAACCCTAACCCTAACCCTAACCCTATACCTAACACCAACCCTAACCCGAACCCTAACCCTAACCCTAGCACCAACCCTAACCCTAATCCTAACCCTAACCCTAACCCTAACCCTAACACTAACCCTTACCCTAACCCTAACCCTAACACCAACCCTAACCCTAACCCTAACCCTAACTTTATACCTAACACCAACCCTAACCCTAACCCTAACCATAACCCTAACACCAACCCTAACCCTAATCCTAACCCTAACCCTAACCCTAACACTAACCCTAACACCAACCCTAACCCTAACCCTAACCCTGACCCTAACCCTAAACCTAACACCAAACCTAACCCTAACCCTAAACCTAATCCTAACCCTAACACCAACCCTAACCCTAACCCTAACCCTAAACCCTAATCCTAACCCTAACCCTAACCCTAACCCTAACCCTAATCCTAACCCTAACCCTAACAAGGGCAAGGTGTACTGGTCGGCCTCGGGCAAGTGGTAGGCCTCTGACTAGAGGGAGCACTGGTCGTTGGTCTAGCTCCCGAGCTAGGGCTAGTAGGAGTGGTAGGCGTAGCGCTGGGGTAGGCATAAGGCAAGGGGTGGTGTTGGGGTAAACTTCGGAGTAGGCTTTTGGCCAGGAATTGGAGTTGTGGCTAGGGGTAGTGATGGTGGTGGGCCCATGGGTAGGGGGAGCTGTAGGGCCAGGGGTAGGTGTAGGACCACAGGTAGTGCTAGGCGTAGGCCTAGGGCAAGGGGTAGTGCTCGGTGTAGGGTTAGGTGAAGGGCTAGTGGTTGGCAGAGTCTCACGGGTAGTGTTAGGGTTAGGGCTCATGTTAGGCCTAGGACAAGTGGTAGTGGTAGGGGTTAGCCGAGGGCTAGGGGTAGGTGTCACGGGAGGGCTCCGGGTAGTCCTAGTATTCGGAACAGGTGTAGGGCTGGATTAGGGTGTGGCTAAGGGTGGGTCCACGTGATTTCGTAGGACACTGGTTAGTGCTCTGGCTAACGGTAGGGCAAGGTGTGCTGGTCGGGCTCGGGCAAGTGGTAGGCCTCAGACTAGATGAGCACTAGGCGTTGGTCTAGGGCCCGAGCTAGGGCTAGTGGGAGCGGTAGGCGTAGCGCTGGGGTAGGCAAAGGGCAAGGGGTGGGTGTCGGGGTAAACCTCGGAGTAGGCCTAGGACCAGGAGTGGGAGCTGTGGCTAGGGGTAGGGATGGGGGTGGGCCTATGGGTAGGGGGAGCTGTAGGGACAGGGGTAGGGGTGGGACCAGAGGTAGTGCTAGGCGTAGGCCTAGGGCGAGGGATAGTGCTCGGGGTAACCTAACACTAACCCTAACCCTATTACTAACCCTAACCCTAACCCTAACCCTAACACCAACCCTAACCCTAAAACTAATGCTAACACTAACCCTATACCTAACACCAACCCTAACCCTAACCCTAACCCTAACCCTAACACCAACACTAACCCTAACCCTAACCCTAACCATAACCCTATACCTAACACCAACCCTAACCCTAACCCTAACCCTAACCCTAACATCAACCCTAACCCTAACCCAAACCCTATACCTAACACCAACCCTAACCCTAACCCTAACCCTAACCCTAACACCAACCCTAACCCTAACCCTATCCCTAACCCTAACCCTAACCCTATACCTAACACCAACCCTAACCCTAACCCCAAACCCTAACCCTAACCCTGACCCTAACCCTAACCCTAACAAGGGCAGGGTGTACTGGTCAGCGACGGGCAAGTTCTAGGCCTCGGACGAGAGGGAGCCATGGGCGTTGGTCTAGGGCCCGAGCTAGGGCTAGTGGGAGCGATAGGCTTAGCGCTGGGGTAGGCATCGAGCAAGGGGTGGGAGTCAAGGTAAACCTCGGAGTAGGCTTTGGCCCAGGAGTTGGAGTTGTGGATAGGGTTAGGGATGGGGGTGGGCCCATGGGTAGGGGGAGCTGTAGGGCCAGGGGTAGCGGTAGGACCAGAGGTAGTGCTAGGCGTACGCCTAGGGCGAGGGGTAGTGCTCGGGGTAACCTAACCCTAACCCTAACCCTAACCCTAACACTAACCCTAACCCTAACCCTAACTCTAACACCAACCCTAACCCTAACCCTAACCCTAACCCTAACCCTAAAACCAACCCTAACCCTAACCCTAACCCTAACCCTAACCCTAACACCAACCCTAACCCTAACCCTAACCCTAACCTTAACACCAACTCTAACCCTAATCCTATACCTAACCCTAACCCTAACAACAACCCTAACCAAAACCCTAACCCTAACCCTAACACCAACCCTAACCCTAACCCTAACCCTAACCCTAACCCTAACCCTATGCCTAACACGAACCCTAACCGTAACCCTAACCCTAACCCTAACCCTAACACCAACCCTAACCCTAATCCTAAACCTAACCCTAAACCTAACACCAACCCTAACCCTAACCCAAACCCTAACCCTAACACCAACCCTAACCCTAACCCTAACCCTATGCCTAACACGAGCGCTAACCCTAACCCTAACCCTAACCCTAACCCTAACACCAACCCTAACCCTAATCCTAACCCTAACCCTAAACCTAACACCAACCCTAACCCTAACCCAAACCCTAACCCTAACACAAACCCTAACCCTAACCATAACCCTAACACCAAACCTAACCCTAACCCTAACCCTAACTCTAATCCTAACCCTAACCCTAACCCTATCACCAACCCTAACCCTAACCCTAACCCTAACACCAACCCTAACCGTAACCCTAACCCTAACCCTAACCCTAAGCCTAACACCAACACTCACCCTAACCCTAACCCTAACCCTAACACCAACCCTAACCCTAATCCTAACCCTAACCCTAACCCTAACCCTAACACTAACCCTAACCCTAACCCTAACCCTAACACCAACCAAACCCTAACACTAACCCTAACCCTAACCCTGTACCTAACACCAACCCTAACCCTAACCCTAACCCTAACCCTAACACCAACCCTAACCCTAACCCTAACCCTAACCCTAACCCTAACACCAACCCTAACCCTAATCCTAACCCTAACCCTAACCCTAACCCTAACCCTAACCCTAACACCAACCCTAACCCTAACTCTAACCCTAACCCTAACCCTAAACCTAACACCAACCCTAACCCTAACCCTAACCCTAACCCTAACACCAAACCTAACCCTAACCCTAACCCTAAACCCTAATCCTAACCCTAACCCTAACCCTAACCCTAACCCTAACAAGGGCAAGGTGTACTGGTCAGCGACGGGCAAGTTCTAGGCCTCGGACTAGAGGGAGCCATGGGCGTTGGTCTAGGGCCCGAGCTAGGGCTAGTGAGAGCGGTAGGCGTAGCGCTGGAGTAGGCATAGAGCAAGGGGTGGGTGTCGAGGTAAACCTCGGAGTAGACCTAGGGCCAGGAGTGGGAGCTGTGGCTAGGGATATGGATGGGGGTGGGCCTATAAGTAGGGGGAGCTGTAGAACCAGGGGTAGGTGTAGGACCAGAGGTAGTGCTAGGCGTAAGCCTAGGGCGAGGGGTAGGGCTCGGGGTAGGGTTAGGTGAAGGGCTAGTGGTTGGCAGAGGCCCACGAGCAGTGTTAGGGTAGGGCTCATGTTAGGCCTAGGACTAGTGGTAGTGGTAGGGGATGGCCGAGGGCTAGGGGTAACTGTCACAAGAGGGCTCCGGGTAGTCCTAGGACTCCGAACGGATGTAGGGCTGGATTAGGGTGTGGCTAATGGTGGGTCCAGGGTGATTTCGTAGGACACGGGTTAGTGCTCTGTCTATCGGCAGGGCAAGGTTTACCGGTTGGAGACGGGCAAGTGCTAGGCTTCGGACTAGAGTGAGCATTGGGCGTTGGTCTGGGGCCCGAGGTAGGGCTAGTGGGAGCAGTAGGCATAGCGCTGGGGTAGGCAAAGGGCAAGGGGTGGGTGTCGGGGTAAACCTCGGAGTAGGCCTAGGACCAGGAGTGGGAGCTGTGGCTAGGGGTAGGAATGGGGGTGGGCCTATGGGTAGGGGGAGCTGTAGGGACAGGGGTAGGGGTGGGACCAGAGGTAGTGCTAGGCGTAGGCCTAGGGCGAGGGGTAGTGTTCGGGGTAACCTAACACTAACCCTAACCCTATTACTAACCCTAACCCTAACCCTAACCCTAACACCAACCCTAACCTTAAACTAATGCTAACACTAACCCTATACCTAACACCAACCCTAACCCTAACCCTAACCCTAACACCAACCCTAACCCTAACGCTAACCCTAACCATAACCCTATACCTAACACCAACCCTAACCCTAACCCTAACCCTAACCCTAACACCAACCCTAACCCTAACCCTAACCCTATACCTAACACCAACCCTAACCCTAACTCTAACCCTAACCCTAACACCAACCCTAACCCTAAACCTATCCCTAACCCTAACCCTAACCCTATACCTAACACCAACCCTAACCCTAAACCTAAACCCTAACCCTAACCCTGACCCTAACCCTAACCCTAACAAGGGCAAGGTGTACTGGTCAGCGACGGGCAAGGTCTAGGCCTCGGACGAGAGGGAGCCATGGGCGTTGGTCTAGGGCCCGAGCTAGGGCTAGTGGGAGCGATAGGCTTAGCGCTGGGGTAGGCATAGAGCAAGGGGTGGGAGTCAAGGTAAACCTCGGAATAGGCTTTGGCCCAGGAGTTGGAGTTGTGGATAGGGGTAGGGATGGGGGTGGGCCCATGGGTAGGGGGAGCTGTAGGGCCAGGGGTAGCGGTAGGACCAGAGGTAGTGCTAGGCGTACGCCTAGGGCGAGGGGTAGTGCTCGGGGTAGGGTTAGTTGAAGGGCTAGTGGTTGGCAGAGGCCCACAGACAGTGTTAAGGTTAGGGCTCATGTTAAGCCTAGGACTAGTGGTAGTGGAAGGGGTTGGCCGAGGGCTAGGGGTAGGTGTCACGGGAGGGCTCCGAGTCGTCCTAGTGCTCGAACGGGTGTAGGGCTGGATTAGGGTGTGGTAAGGGTGGGTCCAGGGTGATTTCGTAGGACACAGGTTAGTGTTCTGGCTATTGGTAGGCAAGGTGTACTGGTCGGCGACGGGCAAGTGCTAGGCTTCGGACTAGAGTGAGCACTGGGCGTTGGTCTAGGGCCCGAGATAGGGCTAGTGGCAGCAGTAGGCGTAACGCTGGGGTAGGCATAGGGCAAGGGGTGGGTGTCGGGATAAACCTCGGTGTAGGCCTAGGGCCAGGAGTGGGAGCTGTGGCTAGGGGTAGGGGTGGGGGTGGGCCTATTGGTAGGGGGAGCTATAAAGCCAGGGGTAGGGGTAGGACCAGAGGTAGTGCTAGACGTAGGCCTAGGGCGAGGGGTAGTGCTCGGGGTAGGGTTAGTTGAAGGGCTAGTGTTTGGCAGAGGCCCACTGGCAGTGTTAAAATTAGGGCTCATGTTAAGCCTAGGACTAGTGGTAGTGGTAGGGATTGGCCGAAGGCTAAGGGTAGGTGTCACGGGAGGGCTCCGGGTAGTCCTAGGACTCGGAACGGGTGTAGGGCTGGATTAGGGTGTGGTAAGGGTTGGTCCAGGGTGATTTTGTAGGACACGGGTTAGTGCTCTGGCTAAAGGTAGGGCAAGGTGTACTGGTCAACGTCGGGCAAGTGGTAGGCCTCGGACTAGAGGGAGCACTGGGCGTTGGTCTACGGCCCGAGCTAGGGCTAGTGGGAGCGTTAGGCGTAGCACTGGGGTAGGCATAGGGCAAAGGGTGGGTGTCGGGGTAAACCTCGGAGTAGGCTTTGGGCCAGGAGTTGGAGTTGTGGCTAGGGGTAGGGATGGGGGTGGGCCTATAAGTAGGGGGAGCTGTAGGATAAGAGGTAGGGGTAGGACCAGAGGTAGTGCCAGGCGTAGGCCTAGGGCGAGGGGTAGTGCTCGAGGTAACCTAACCCTAACACTAACCCTAACCCTAACCCTAACCCTAACCCTAACATCAACCCTAACCCTAACACTAACGCTAACCCTAACCCTAAACCTAACACCAACCCTAACCCTAATCCTAACCCTAACCTTAACCCTAACCCTAACCCTAACACCAACCCTAACCCTAACCCTAACCCTAACCCTAAACCTAACACCAACCCTAACCCTAACCCTAACCCTAACCCTAACACCAACCCTAAATCCTAACCCTAACCCTAAACCCTAATCCTAACCCTAACCCTAACCCTAACCCTAATTCTAACCCTAACAAGGGCAAAGTGTACTGGTCAGCGACGGGCAATTTCTAGGCCTCGGACTAGAGGGAGCCATGGGCGTTGGTCTAGGACCCGAGCTAGGGCTAGTGGGAGCGGTAGGCGTGACGCTGGGGTAGGCATAGGGCAAGGGGTGGGTGTCGAGGTAAACCTCGGAGTAGGCCTAGGGCCAGGAGTGGGAGCTGTGGCTAGGGGTAGGGATGGGGGTGGGCCTATAAATAGGGGGAGCTGTAGGGCCACGGGTAGGGGTAGGACCAGAGGTAGTGCTACGCGTAAGCCTAGGGCGAGGGGTAGTGCTCGGGGTAGGGTTAGGTGAAGGGCTAGTGGTTGGCAGAGGCCCACGGGCAGTGTTAGGGTTAGGGCTCATGTTATGCCTAGAACTAGTGGTAGTGGTAGGGGATGGGCGAGGTCTAGGGGTAACTGTCATGGGAGGGCTCCGGGTAGTCCTAGGACTCCGAACGGATGTAGGGCTGGATTACGGTGTGGCTAATGGTGGGTTCAGGGTGATTTCGTAGGACACGGGTTAGTGCTCTGGCTATCGGTAGGGCAAGGTGTACTGGTTGGCGACAGGCAAGTGCTAGGCTTCGGACTAGAGTGAGCACTGGGCGTTGGTCTAGTGCCCGAGGTAGGATAGTGGGAGCGGTAGGCGTAGCGCTGGGTTAGGCAAAGGGCAAGGGGTGGGTGTCGGGGTAAACCTCGGAGTAGGCCTAGGACCAGGAGTGGGAGCTGTGGCTAGGGGTAGGGATGGGGGTGGGCCTATGGGTAGGGGGAGCTGTAGGGACAGGGATATGTGTAGGACCAGAGTTAGTGCTAGGCGTAGGCCTAGGGCGAGGGGTAGTGCTCGGGGTAACCTAACCCTAACCCTAACACCAACCCTAACCCTAACCCTAACCCTAACACCAACCCTAACCCTAACCCTATACCTAACACCAACCCTAACCCTAACCCTAACACCAACCCTAACCCTAACCCTAACCCTAACCCTAACCTTAACCCTAACACTAACACCAACCCTAACTCTAACCCTAATGCTAACCCTAACACCAACCCTAACCCTAACCCTAACCCTAACACCAACCCTAACCCTAACCCTATACCTAACACCAACCCTAACCCTAACCCTAACACCAACCCTAACCCTAACCCTAACCCTAACCCTAACCCTAACCCTAACCCTAACCTTAACCCTAACACTAACACCAACCCTAACTCTAACCCTAACGCTAACCCTAACACCAACCCTAACCCTAATCCTAACCCTAACCCTAACCGTAACACCAACCCTAACCCTAACCCTAACCCTAACACCAACCCTAACCCTAACCCTAACCCTAACCCTATACCTAACACCAACCCTAACCCGAACCCTAACCCTAACCCTAGCACCAACCCTAACCCTAATCCTAACCCTAACCCTAACCCTAACCCTAACACTAACCCTTACCCTAACCCTAACCCTAACACCAACCCTAACCCTAACCCTAACCCTAACTTTATACCTAACACCAACCCTAACCCTAACCCTAACCATAACCCTAACACCAACCCTAACCCTAATCCTAACCCTAACCCTAACCCTAACACTAACCCTAACACCAACCCTAACCCTAACCATAACCCTGATCCTAACCCTAAACCTAACACCAACCCTAACCCTAACCCTAAACCTAATCCTAACCCTAACACCAACCCTAACCCTAACCCTAACCCTAAACCCTAATCCTAACCCTAACCCTAACCCTAACCCTAATCCTAACCCTAATCCTAACCCTAACCCTAACAAGGGCAAGGTGTACTGGTCGGCCTCGGGCAAGTGGTAGGCCTCTGACTAGAGGGAGCACTGGTCGTTGGTCTAGCTCCCGAGCTAGGGCTAGTAGGAGTGGTAGGCGTAGCGCTGGGGTAGGCATAAGGCAAGGGGTGGTGTTGGGGTAAACTTCGGAGTAGGCTTTTGGCCAGGAATTGGAGTTGTGGCTAGGGGTAGTGATGGTGGTGGGCCCATGGGTAGGGGGAGCTGTAGGGCCAGGGGTAGGTGTAGGACCAGAGGTAGTGCTAGGCGTAGGCCTAGGGCAAGGGGTAGTGCTCGGTGTAGGGTTAGGTGAAGGGCTAGTGGTTGGCAGAGTCTCACGGGTAGTGTTAGGGTTAGGGCTCATGTTAGGCCTAGGACAAGTGGTAGTGGTAGGGGTTAGCCGAGGGCTAGGGGTAGGTGTCACGGGAGGGCTCCGGGTAGTCCTAGTATTCGGAACAGGTGTAGGGCTGGATTAGGGTGTGGCTAAGGGTGGGTCCACGTGATTTCGTAGGACACTGGTTAGTGCTCTGGCTAATGGCAGTTAAAGGTGTACTGGTCGGCGACGGGCAAGTGCTAGGCCTCTGACTAGATGAGCACTGGGCGTTGGTCTAGGGCCCGAGATAGGGCTAGTGGGAGTGATAGGCGTAGTGCTGGGGTAGGCATACGGCAAGGGGTGATTGTCGGGGTAAACCTCGGAGTAGGCCTAGTGCCAGGCGTTGGAGCTGTGGCTAGGGATAGGGATTTGGATGGGCCTATGGGTAGGGGGAGCTGTAGGGCCAGGGGTAGGGGTAGGACCAGAGGTAGTGCTAGGCGTAGGCCTAGGGCGAGGGGTAGTGCTCGGGGTAGGGTTAGGTGAAGGGCTAGTGGTTGGCAGAGTCTCACGGGTAGTGTTAGGGTTAGGTCTCATGTTAGGCCTAGGACGAGTTGTAGTGGTTGGGGTTAGCCGAGGGCTAGGGGTAGGTGTCACGGGAAGGCTCCGGGTAGTCCTAGGATTCGGAACACGTGTAGGGCTGGATTTGGGTGTGGTAAGGGTGGGTCGAGGTGATTTCGTAGGACACTGGTTACTGCTCTGGCTAACGGTAGGGCAAGGTGTGCTGGTCGGCCTCGGGCAACTGGTAGGCTTCAGACTAGATGAGCACTGGGCGTTGGTCTAGGGCCCGAGCTAGGGCTAGTGGGAGCGATAGGCGTAGCGCTGGGGTAGGCATAGGGCAAGGGGTGGGTGTCGGGGTAAACCTCAAAGTAGGCTTTGGCCCAGGAGTTGGAGTTGTGGCTAGGCGTAGGGATGGTGGTGGGCCCATGGGTAGGGGGAGCTGTAGGGCCAGGGGTAGCGGTAGGACCAGAGGTAGTGCTAGGCGTAGGCCTAGGGCGAGGGGTAGTGCTCGGGGTAGGGTTAGGTGAAGGGGTAGTGGTTGGCAGAGGTCCACGTGCAGTGTTAGGGTTAGGGCTCATGTTAGGCCTAGAACTAGTGGTAGTAGTAGGGGATGGCCCAGGGCTAGGGGTAGGTGTCACTGGAGGGCTCTGGGTAGTCCTAGGACTCCGAACGGATGTGGGGCATGATTAGGGTGTGGCTAATGGTGGGTCCAGGGTGATTTCGTAGGACAAGGTTTAGTGTTCTGGCTATCGGTAGGGCAAGGTGTACTGGTCGGTGACGGGCAAGTGCTAGGCTTTGGACTAGAGTGAGCACTGGGCGTTGGTCTAGGGCCCGAGGTAGGGCTAGTGGGAGCGGTAGGCGTAGCGCTGGCGTAGGCAAAGGGCAAGGGGTGGGTGTCGGGGTAAACCTCGGAGTAGGCTTAGGACCAGGAGTGGGAGCTGTGGCTAGGGGTAGGGATGGGGGTGGGCCTATTTGTAGGGGGAGCTGTAGGGCCAGGTGTAGGGTAGGACCAGAGTTAGTGCTAGGCGTAAGCCTAGGGCGAGGGGTAGTGCTCGGGGTGACCTAACCCTAACCCTAACCCTAACCCTAACCCTAACCCTAACCCTAACCCTAACACCAACCCTAACCCTAACCCTAAACCTAACCCTATCCCTATACCTAACACCGAACCTAACCCTAACCATAACCGTAACCCTAACACCAACCCTAACCCTAACCCTAACCCTAAACCCTAACCCTAACCCTAACCCTAACGCTAACAAGGGCAAGGTGTACTGGCAAGCGACGGGCAAGTTCTAGGCCTCGGACTAGAGGGAGCCATGGGCGTTGGTCTACTGCCCGAGCTAGGGCTAGTGGGAGCGGTAGGTGTAGCGCTGGGGTAGTCATAGGGCAAGGGGTGGGTGTCGAGGTAAACCTCGGAGTAGGCCTAGGGCCAGGAGTGGGAACTGTGGCTAGGGGTAGGCGTGGGGGTGGGCCTATGGGTAGGGGAAGCTGTAGGGCCAGGTGTAGGGGTAGGACCAGATGTAGTGCTACGCGTAGGCCTAGGGCGAGAAATAGTGCTCGGGGTAGGGTTAGTTGAAGGGGTAGTGGTTGGCAGAGGCCCACGGGCAGTGTTAGGGTTAGGGCTCATGTTAAGCCTAGGAATAGTGGTAGTGGTAGGGGTTGGACGAGGGCTAGGGGTAGGTGTCACGGGAGTGCTCCGGGTAGTCCTAGGACTCGGAACAGGTGTAGTGCTGGATTAGGGTGTGGTAAGGGTTGGTCCAGGGTGATTTCATAAAACACAGGTTAGTGCTATGGCTAACGGTAGGGCAAGGTGTACTGGTCGGCGTCGGGCAAGTCGTAGGCCTCGGACTAGAGGGAGCACAGGGCGTTGGTCTAGGGCCCGAGCTAGGGCTAGTGGGAGCGGTAGGCGTAGCACTGGGGTAGGCATAGGGCAAGGGGTGGGTGTTGGGGTAAACCTCGGTGTAGGCTTTGGGCCAGGAGTTGGAGTTATGGCTAGGGGTAGGGATGGGGGTGGGCCTATGGGTAGGGGGAGCTGTAGAGCCAAGGGTAGGGGTAGGACCAGAGGTAGTGGTAGGCGTAGGCCTAGGACGATTGGTAGTGCTCGGGGTAGGGTTAGGTGAAGGGCTAGTGGTTGGCAGAGGCCCACGGACAGTGTTAGGGTTAGGGCTCATGTTAGGCCTAGGACTAGTGGTAGTGGTAGGAAATGGCCGATGGCTAGGTGTAGGTGTCACGGGAGGGCTCTGGGTAGTCCTAGGACTCCGAACGGATGTGGGGCATTCTTAGGGTGTGGCTAATGGTGGGACCAGGGTGATTTCGTAGGATAAGGGTTAGTGCTCTGGCTATCGGTAGGGCAAGGTGTACTGGTCGGTGACGGGCAAGTGCTAGGCTTCTGACTAGAGTGAGCACTGGGCGTTGGTCTAGGGCCCGAGGTAGGGCTAGTGGGAGCAAGAGACGTAGCGCTGGTGTAGGCAAAGGGCAAGGGGTGGGTGTCGGGGTAAACCTCGGAGTAGGGCAAGGACCAGGATTGGGAGCTGTGGCTAGGGGTAGGGATGGCAGTGGGCCTATGGGTAGGGGGAGATGTAGGGCCAGGGGTAGGGGTAGGACCAGAGGTAGTGCCAGGCGTAGGCCTAGGGCGAGGGGTATCGCTCGAAGTAACCTAACCCTAACCCTAACCCTAACCCTAAAACTAACCCTAACCCTAACCCTAACCCTAACCATAAACCTAACCGCAACCCTAATCCTAATCCTAACCCTAACCCTAACACCAACCCTAACCCTAACCCTAACCCTAAACCCTAACCCTAACCCTAACCCTAACCCTAACCCTAACCCTAACAAGGGCAAGGTGTACTAGTCAGCGACGTGCAAGTTCTAGGCCTCGGACTAGAGGGAGCCATGGGCGTTGGTCTAGGGCCCGAGTTAGGGCTTGTGGGAGCGGTAGGCGTAGCGCTGGGGTAGGCATAGGGCAAGGGATGGTTGTCGAGGTAAACCTCGGAGTAGGCTTTGGCCCAGGAGTTGGAGTTGTGGCTAGGGGTAGGGATGGGGGTGGGCACATGAGTAGGGGGAGCTGTAGGGCCAGGGGTAGCTGTAGGACCAGATGTAGTGCTAGGCGTAGGCCTAGGGCGAGAGGTAGTGCTCGGGGTAGGGTTAGTTAAAGGGCTATTGGTTGGCAGAGGCCCACGGGCAGAGTTAGGGTTAGGGCTCATGTTAGGCCTAGGACGAGTGGTAGTGGTAGGGATTAGCCGAGGGCTAGGGGTAGGTGTCCCGGGAGGGCTCCGGGTAGTCATAGGACTCCGAACGGATGTAGGGCTGGATTAGGGTGTGGCTAATGGTGGGTCCAGGGTGATTTCGTAGGACACGGGTTAGTGCTCTGGCTATTGGCAGGGCAAGGTGTACCGGTTGGAGACGGGCAAGTGCTAGGCTTCGGACTAGAGTGAGCACTGGGCGTTGGTCTAGGGCCCGAGGTAGGGCTAGTGGGAGCGGTAGCTGTAGCGCTGGGGTAGGCAAAGGGAAAGGGGTGGGTGTCGGGGTAAACCTCGGAGTAGGCCTAGGACCAGGAGTGGGAGCTGTGGCTAGGGGTAGGGATGGGGGTGGGCCTATGGGTAGGGGGAGCTGTAGGGACAGGGGTAGGGGTGGGACCAGAGGTAGTGCTAGGCGTAGGCCTAGGGCGAGGGATAGTGCTCGGGGTAACCTAACACTAACCCTAACCCTATTACTAACCCTAACCCTAACCCTAACCCTAACACCAACCCTAACCCTAAAACTAATGCTAACACTAACCCTATACCTAACACCAACCCTAACCCTAACCCTAAACCTAACACCAACCCTAACCCTAACCCTAACCCTAACCATAACCCTATACCTAACACCAACCCTAACCCTAACCCTAACCCTAACCCTAACACCAACCCTAACCCTAACCCTAACCCTATACCTAACACCAACCCTAACCCTAACCCTAACCCTAACCCTAACACCAACCCTAACCCTAACCCTATCCCTAACCCTATCCCTAACCCTATACCTAACACCAACCCTAACCCTAACCCTAAACCCTAACCCTAACCCTGACCCTAACCCTAACCCTAACAAGGGCAAGGTGTACTGGTCAGCGACGGGCAAGTTCTAGGCCTCGGACGAAAGGGAGCCATGGGCGTTGGTCTAGGGCCCGAGCTAGGGCTAGTAAGAGCGATAGGCTTAGCGCTGGGGTAGGCATAGAGCAAGGGGTGGGAGTCAAGGTAAACCTCGGAGTAGGCTTTGGCTTAGGAGTTGGAGTTGTGGATAGGGGTAGGGATGGGGGTGGGCCCATGGGTAGGGGGAGCTGTAGGGCCAGGGGTAGCGGTAGGACCAGAGGTAGTGCTAGGCGTACGCCTAGGGCGAGGGGTAGTGCTCGGGGTAAGCTAACCCTAACCCTAACCCTAACCCTAACACTAACCCTAACCCTAAACCTAACTCTAACACCAACCCTAACCCTAACCCTAACCCTAACCCTAACCCTAAAACCAACCCTAACCCTAACCCTAACCCTAACCCTAACCCTAACCCTAACACCAACCCTAACCCTAACCCTAACCCTAACCTTAACACCAACTCTAACCCTAATCCTAACCCTAACCCTAACCCTAACACCAACCCTAACCAAAACCCTAACCCTAACCCTAACACCAACCCTAACACTAACCCTAACCCTAAACCTAACCCTATGCCTAACACGAACCCTAACCCTAACCCTAACCCTAACCCTAACCCTAACACCAACCCTAACCCTAATCCTAACCCTAACCCTAAACCTAACACCAACCCTAACCCTAACCCTAACCCTAACCCTAACCCTAACCCTAACCCTAACCCTAACCCTAACCCTAACCCTAACCCTAACCCTAACCCTAACACCAACCCTAACCCTAACCCTAACCCTAACCCTAACACCAACCCTAACCCTAACCCTAACCCTAACTCTAACCCTAACCCTAACCCTAACATCAACCCTAACCCTAACCCTAACCCTAAGCCTAACACCAAGCCTAACCCTAATCCTAACCCTAACCCTAACCCTATCACCAACCCTAACCCTAACCCTAACCCTAACACCAACCCTAACCCTAACTCTAACCCTAACCCTAACCCTATGCCTAACACAAACACTAACCCTAACCCTAACCCTAACCCTAACACCAAACCTAACCCTAATCCTAACCCTAACCCTAACCCTAACCCTAACACTAACCCTAACCCTAACCCTAACCCTAACACCAACCAAACCCTAACCCTAACCCTAACCCTGTACCTAACACCAACCCTAACCCTAACCATAACCATAACCCTAACACCAACCCTAACCCTAATCCTAACCCTAACCCTAACCCTAACCCTAACCCTAACACCAACCCTAACCCTAACTCTAACCCTAACCCTAACCCTAAACCTAACACCAACCCTAACCCTAACCCTAACCCTAACCCTAACACCAAACCTAACCCTAACCCTAACCCTAAACCCTAATCCTAACCCTAACCCTAACCCTAACCCTAACAAGGGCAAGGAATACTGGTCAGCGACGGGCAAGTTCTAGGCCTCTTACTAGAGGGAGCCATGGGCGTTGGTCTAGGGCTCGAGCTAGGGCTAGTGAGAGCGGTAGGCGTAGCGCTGCGGTAGGCATAGAGCAAGGGGTGGGTGTCGAGGTAAACCTCGGAGTAGGCCTAGGGCCAGGAGTGGGAGCTGTGGCTAGGGGTATGGATGGGGGTGGGCCTATAAGTAGGGGGAGCTGTAGAACCAGGGGTAGGTGTAAGACCAGAGGTAGTGCTAGGCGTAAGCCTAGGGCGAGGGGTAGTGCTCGGGGTAGGGTTAGGTGAAGGGCTAGTGGTTGGCAGAGGCCCACGGGCAGTGTTAGGGTTAGGGCTCATGTTAGGCCTAGGACTAGTGGTAGTGGTAGGGGATGGCCGAGGGCTAGGAGTAACTGTCACAAGAGGGCTCCGGGTAGTCCTAGGACTCCGAACGGATGTAGGGCTGGATTAGGGTGTGGCTAATGGTGGGTCCAGGGTGATTTCGTAGGACACGGGTTAGTGCTCTGGCTATCGGTAGGGCAAAGTGTACCGGTTGGCGACGGGCAAGTGCTAGGCTTCGGACTAGAGTGAGCACTGGGCGTTGGTCTAGGGCCCGAGGTAGGGCTAGTGGGAGCGGTAGGCGTAGCGCTGGGGTAGTCAAAGGGCAAGGGGTGGGTGTCGGGGTAAACCTCGGAGTAGGCCTAGGACCAGGAGTGGGAGCTGTGGCTAGGGGTAGGGATGGGGGTGGGCCTATGGTTAGGGGGAGCTGTAGGGACAGGGGTAGGTGTGGGACCAGAGGTAGTGCTAGGCGTAGGCCTAAGGCGAGGGGTAGTGCTCGGGGTAACCTAACACTAACCCTAACCCTATCACTAATCCTAACCCTAACCCTAACCCTAACACCAACCCTAACCCTAACCCTAATGCTAACCCTAACCCTATACCTAACACCAACCCTAACCCTAACCGTAACCCTAACCCTAACACCAACCCTAACCCTAACCCTAACCCTAACCATAACCCTATACCTAACACCAACCCTAACCCTAACCCTAACCCTATCACCAACCCTAACCCTAATCCTAACCCTAACCCTAACCCTAACACCAACCCTAACCCTAACCCTAACCCTAACCCTAACACCAACCCTAACCCTAACCCTAACCCTAAACCCTAATCCTAACCCTAACCCTAACCCTAACCCTAACACTAACCCTAACAAGAACAAGGTGTACTGGTCAGCGACGGACAAGTTCTAGGCCTCGGATTAGAGGGAGCCATGGGCGTTGGTCTAGGGCCCGAGCTAGGGCTAGTGAGAGCGGTATGCGTATCGCTGGGGTAGTCATAGGGCAAGGGGTGGGTGTCGAGGTAAACCTCGGAGTAGGCCTAAAGCCAGGAGTGGGAGCTGTGGCTAGGGGTAAAGATGGGGGTGGGCCTATAATTAGGGGAAGCTGTAGAACCAGGGCTAAAGGTAGGACCAGAGATAGTGCTAGGCGTAAGCCTAGGGCGAGGGGTAGTGCTCGGGGTAGGGTTAGTTGAAGGGCTAGTGTTTGGCAGAGGCCCACGGACAGTGTTAGGGTTAGGGCTCCTGTTAAGCCTAGGACTAGTGGTAGTGGTAGGGATTGTCCGAAGGCTAAGGGTAGGTGTCACGGGAAGGCTCCGGGTAGGTCTAGGACTCGGAACAGGTGTAGGGCTGGATTACGGTTGGTAAGGGTGCGTTCAGGGTGATTTCGTAGGACACGGGTTACTGCTCTGGCTAACGGTTGGGCAAGGTGTACTGGTCGGCGACGGGCAAGTGCTAGGCCTCGGACTAGATGAGCACTGGGCGTTGGTCTAGGGCCCGAGCTAGGGCTAGTGGGAGCGTTAGGCGTAGCGCTGGGGTAGGCATAGGGCAAGGGGTGGGTGTCGGGGTAAACCTCGGAGTCGGCCTAGTGCCAGGAGTTGGAGCTGTGGGTAGGGGTAGGGATTTGGGTGGGCCTATGGTTAGTGGGAGCTGTAGGGCCAGGGGTAGCGGTAGGACCAGAGGTAGTGCTAGGCATAGGCCTAGGGCGAGGGATAGTGCTCTGGGTAGGGATGGTGAAGGGCTAGTGGTTGCCTGAGGCCCACGGGCAGTGTTAGTCTTAGGGCTCATGTTAGGCCTAGGACTAGTGGTAGTGGTAGGGGTTGGCCGAGGGCTAGGGATAGGTGTCACGGGAGGGCTCCGGGTAGTCCTAGGACTCAGAACGGGTGTAGGGCTGGATTAGGGTGTGGTAAGTTTTGGTCCAGGTGATTTTGTAGGACACGGGTTAGTGCTCTGGCTAAAGGTAGGGCAAGGTGTACTGGTCGGCGTCGGGCAAGTGGTAGGCCTCGGACTAGAGGGAGCACTGGGCGTTGGTCTACGGCCCGAGCTAGGGCTAGTGGGAGCGTTAGGCGTAGCACTGGGGTAGGCATAGGGTAAAGGGTGGGTGTCAGGGTAAACGTCGGAGTAGGCTTTGGGCCAGGAGTTGGAGTTGTGGCGAGGGGTAGGGATGGGGGTGGGCCCATGGGTAGGGGGAGCTGTAGGGCCAGGGGTAGGGGTAGGACCAGAGTTAGTGCTAGGCGTTAGCCTAGGTCGAGGGGTAGTGCTCGGGGTAGGGTTAGGTGAAGGGCTAGTGGTTGGCAGAGGCCCACGGGCAGTGTTCGGGTTAGGGCTCATGTTAGGCCTAGAACTAGTGGTAGTGGTAGGGGATGGCCGAGGGCTAGGGGTAGGTGTCACGGGAGGGCCCCGGGTAGTCCTGGGACTCCGAACGGATGTAGGGCTGGATTAGGGTGTGGCTAATGGTGGGTCCAGGGTGATTTCGTAGGACAAGGGTTAGTGTTCTGGCTATTGGTAGGGCAAGGTGTACTGGTCGGTGACGGGCAAGTGCTAGGCTTTGGACTAGAGTGAGCACTGGGCGTTGGTCTAGGTCCCGAGGTAGGGCTAGTGGGAGCGGTAGGCGTAGCGCTGGGGTAGGCAAAGGGCAAGGGGTGGGTGTCGGGGTAAACCTCGGAGTAGGCCTAGGACCAGGAGTGGGAGCTCTGGCTAGGGGTAGGGATGGGGGTGGGCCTATTTGTAGGGGGAGCTGTAGGGCCAGGGGTAGGGTAGGACCAGAGTTAGTGCTAGGCGTAGGCCTAGGGCAAGGGGTAGTGCTCGGGGTAACATAACCCTAACCCTAACCCTAACCCTAACCCTAACCCTAACACCAACCCTAACCCTAACCCTAACTCTAACACTATCCCTATACCTAACACCAAACCTAACCCTAACCATAACCGTAACCCTAACACCAACCCTAACCCTAACCCTAACCCTAAACCCTAACTCTAACCCTAACCCTAACCCTAACCCTAACGCTAACAAGGGCAAGGTGTACTGGTAAGCGACGGGCAAGTTCTAGGCCTCGGACTAGAGAAAGCCATGGGCGTTGGTCTACTACCCGAGCTAGGGCTAGTGGGAGCGGTAGGCGTAGCGCTGGGGTAGGCATAGGGCAAGGGGTGGGTGTCGAGGTAAACCTCGGAGTAGGCCTAGGGCCAGGAGTGGGAGCTGTGGCTAGGGGTAGGCGTGGGGGTGGGCCTATGGGTAGGGGGAACTGTAGGGCCAGGTGTAGGGGTAGTTCCAGAGGTAGTGCTAGGCGTAGGCCTAGGGCGAGGGGTAGTGCTCGTGGTAGGGTTAGTTAAAGGGCTAGTGGTTGGCAGAGGCCCACGGGCAGTGTTAGGGTTAGGGCTCATGTTAAGCCTAGGAATAGTGGTAGTGGTAGGGGTTGGCCGAGGGCTAGGGGTAGGTGTCACGGGAGCGCTCCGGGTAGTCCTAGGACTCGGAACAGGTGTAGGGCTGGATTAGGGTGTGGTAAGGGTGGGTCCAGGGTGATTTCATAAAACACGGGTTAGTGCTATGGCTAACGGTAGGGCAAGGTGTACTGGTCGGCGTCGGGCAAGTGGTAGGCCTCGGACTAGAGGGAGCACAGGGCGTTGGTCTAGGGCCCGAGGTAGGGCTAGTGGGAGCGGTAGGCGTAGCACTGGGGTAGGCATAGGGCAAGGGGTGGGTGTTGGGTTAAACCTCGGTGTAGGCTTTGGGCCAGGAGTTGGAGTTGTGGCTAGGGGTAGGGATGGGGGTGGGCCTATGGGTAGGGGGAGCTGTAGAGCCAAGGGTAGGGGTAGGACCAGAGGTAGTGGTAGGCGTAGGCCTAGGGCGATTGGTAGTGCTCAGGGTAGGGTTAGGTGAAGGGCTAGTGGTTGGCAGAGGCCCACGGACAGTGTTAGGGTTAGGGCTCATGTTAGGCCTAGGACTAGTGGTAGTCGTAGGAAATGGCCGATGGCTAGGGGTAGGTGTCACGGGAGGGCTCTGGGTAATCCTAGGACTCCGAACGGATGTGGGGCATGATTAGGGTGTGGCTAATGGGGGGTCAAGGGTGATTTCGTAGGACAAGGGTTAGTGCTCTGCCTATCAGTAGGGCAAGGTGTACTGGTCGGTGACGGGCAAGTACTAGGCTTCTGACTAGAGTGAGCACTGGGCGTTGGTCTAGGGCTTGATGTTGGGCTAGTGGGAGCGGGAGACGTAGCGCTGGGGTAGGCAAAGGGCAAGGGGTGGGTGTCGAGGTAAACCTCGGAGTAGGCCTAGGGCCAGGAGTGGGAGCCTTGGCTAGGGGTAGAGGTGGGGATGGGCCTATGGGTAGGGGGAGCTGTAGGGCCAGGGGTAGTGGTATGACCAGAGATAGTGCTAGGCGTAGGCCTAGGGCGAGGGGTAGTGCTCGGGGTTGGGTTAGTTAAAGGGCTAGTGGTTGGCAGAGGCCCACGGGCAGTGTTAGGGTTAGGGCTCATGTTAAGCCTAGGACTAGTGGTAGTGGTAGGGGTTGGCCGAGGACTAGGGGTAGGTGTCACGGGAGGGCTCCGGGTAGTCCTAGGACTCGGAACAGGTGTAGGGCTGGATTAGGGTGTGGTAAGGGTGGGTCCAGGGTGATTTCGTAGGACACAGGTTACTGCTCTGGCTAACGGTAGGGCAAGGTGTACTGGTCGGCCTCGGGTAAGTGGTAGGCCTCTGACTAGAGGGAGCACTGGGCGTTGGTCTAGGGCCCGAGCTAGGGCTAGTGGGAGCGTTACGCGTAGCGCTGGGGTAGGCATAGGACAAGGGGTGGGTGTCGGGGTAAACTTCGGAGTAGGCTTTGGGCCAGGAGTTGGAGTTGTGTCTAAGGGTAGGAATGGGGGTGGGCCCATTGGTAGGAGGAGCTGTAGTGCCAGAGGTAGGGGTAGGACCAGAGGTAGTGCTAGGCGTAGGCCTAGGGCGAGGGGTAGTGATCGGGGTAACCTGACCCTAACCCTAACCTTAACCCTAACCCTAACCTAACCCTAACCCTAACACCAACACTAACCCTGATTCTAACCCTAACCCTAACCCTAAACCTAACACTAACCCTAACCCTAACCCTAACCCTAACCCTAACACTAACCCTAACCCTAACCCTAACAAGGGCAAGGTGTACTGGTCAGCGACGGGCAAGTTCTAGGCCTCGGACTAGAGGGAGCCATGGGCGTTGGTCTACTGCCCGAGCTAGGGCTATTGGGAGCGGTAGGCGTAGCGCTGGGGTAGGCATAAAGCAAGGGGTGGTTGTCGAGGTAAACCTCGGAGTAGGCCTAGGGCCAGGAGTGGGAGCAGTGGCTAGGGGTAGGGGTGGGGGTGGGCCTATGGGTAGGGGGAGCTGTAGGGCCAGGTGTAGGGGTAGGACCAGAGGTAGTGCTAGGCGTAGGCCTAGGGTGAGGGTTAGTGCTCGGGCTAGGGTTAGTTGAAGGGCTAGTGGTTGGCAGAGGCCAACGGGCAGTGTTAGGGTTAGGGCTCATGTTAAGCCTAGGACTAGTGGTAGTGGTAGTGGTTGGCCGAGGTCTAGGCGTAGGTGTCACGGGAAGGCTCCGGGTAGTCCTAGGACTCGGAACAGGTTAGGGCTGGATTAGGGTGTGGTAAGAATGGGTTCAGGGTAATTTCGTAGGACACGGCTTACTGCTCTGCTAACGGTAGGGCAAGGTGTACTGGTCGGCGACGGGCAAGTTCTGAGCCTCGGACTAGAGGGAGCCATGGGCGTTGGTCTAGGGCCCGAGCTAGGGCTAGTGAGCGCGGTAGGCGTAGCGCTGGGGTAGGCATAGGGCAAGGGGTGGGTGTCGAGGTAAATCTCGGAGTACGCCTAGGGCCGGGAGTGGGAGCTGTGGCTAGGGGTAGGGATGGGGGTGGGCCTATAAGTAGGGGGAGCTGCAGAACCAGGGGTAGGGGTAGGACCAGAGGTAGTTCTAGGCGTAAGCCTAGGGCGAGGGGTAGTGCTCGGGGTAGGGTTAGGTGAAGGGCTAGTGGTTGGCAGAGGCCCACGGGCAGTGTTAGGGTTAGGGCTCATGTTAGGCCTAGGACTAGTGGTAGTGGTAGGGGATGGCCGAGGGCTAGGGGTAACTGTCACAAGAGGGCTCCGGGTAGTCCTAGGTCTCCGAACGGATGTAGGGCTGGATTAGGGTCTGGCTAATGGTGGGTCCAGGGGGATTTCGTAGAACACGGGTTAGTGCTCTGGCTATCGGTAGGGCAAGTGTACCGGTTGGCGACGGGCAAGTGCTAGGCTTCGGACTAGAGTGAGCACTGGGCGTTGGTCTAGAACCCGAGGTAGGGCTAGTGGGAGAGGTAGGCGTTGCGCTGGGTTAGGCAAAGGGCAAGGGGTGGGTGTCGGGGTAAACCTCGGAGTAAGCCTAGGACCAGGAGTGGGAGCTGTGGCTAGGGGTAGGGATGGGGGTGGGCCTATGGGTAGGGGGAGCTGTAGGGACAGGTGTAGGGGTGGGACCGTAGGTAGTGCTAGGCGTAGGCCTAGGGCGAGGGGTAGTGCTCGGGGTAACCTAACACTAACCCTAACCCTATTACTAACCCTAACCCTAACCCTAACACCAACCCTAACCCTAACCCTAATGCTAACCCTAACCCTATACCTAACACCAACCCTAACCCTAACCCTAACCCTAACCCTAACACCAACCCAAACCCTAACCTTAACCCTAACCATAACCCTATACCTAACACGAACCATAACCCTAACCCTAACCCTAACCCTAATACCAACACTAACCCTAACCCTAACACTATACCTAACACCAACCCTAACCCTAACCCTAACCCTAACCCTAACACCAACCCTAACCCTAACTCTAACCCTAACCCTAACCCTATACCTAACACCAACACTAACCCTAACCTTAACCCTAACAAGGGCAAGGTGTACTGTTCAGCGACGGGCAAGTTCTAGGCCTCGGACGAGAGGGAGCCATGGGCGTTGGTCTAGGGCCCGAGCTATGGCTAGTGGAAACGGTAGGCGTAGCGCTGGGGTAGGCATGGGGCAAGGGGTGGGTGTCGAGGTAAACCTCGGTGTAGGCCTAGGGCCAGGAGTGGGAGCTGTGGCTAGGGGTAGAGGTTGGGGTGGACCTATGGGTAGGGGGAGCTGTAGGGCCAGGGGTAGTTGTAGGACCAGAGGTAGGGCTAGGCGTAGGCCTAGGGCGAGGGGTAGTGCTCGGTGTAACCTAACCGTAACCCTAACCCTAACCCTAACACTAAACCTAACCCTAACCCTAACCATAACACCAACCCTAACCCTAACCCTAACCCTAACCCTAACCCTAACCCTATACCTAACACCAACCCTAACCCTAACCCTAACCCTAACCCTAACCCTAACACCAACCCTAACCCTAACCCTAACCCTAAACCTATCCCTAACCCTAACCCTAACCCAAACACCAACCCTAACCCTAACCCTAACCCTAATCTTAACACCACCCTAACCCTAATCCTAACCCTAACCCTAACCCTAACAACAACCCTAAGCCTAACCCTAACCCTAACCCTAACACCAACCCTAACCCTAACCCTAACCCTAACCCTAACCCTATGCCTAACACGAACCCTAACCCTAACCCTAACCCTAACCCTAACACCAACCCTAACCCTAACCCTAACCCTAACCTTAAACTTAACACCAACCCTAACCCTAACCCAAACCCTAACCCTAACACCAACCCTAACCCTAACCCTAACCCTAACCCTAACACCAACCCTAACCCTAACCCTAACCCTAACTCTAACCCTAACCCTAACCCTACCACCAACCCTAACCCTAACCCTAACCCTAACCCTAACCCTAACACCAGCCCTAACCCTAATTCTAACCCTAACCCTAACACCAACCCTAACCCTAATCCTAACCCTAAACCTAAACCTAACATCAACCCTAACCCTAACCCTAACCCTAACACCAACCCTAACCCTAACCCTAACCCTAACCCTAACCCTATGCCTAACACGAACCCTAACTCTAAACCTAACCCTAACCCTAACACCAACCCTAACCCTAATCCTAATCCTAACCCTAACCCTAACCCTAACACCAACCCTAACCCTAACCCTAACCCTAACCCTAACCCTATACCTAACACCAACCCTAACCCTAACCCTAACCCTAACCCTAACACCAACCCTAACCCTAACCCTAACCCTAACACCAACCCTAACCCTAATCCTAACCCTAACCCTAACCCTAACCCTAACACCAACCCTAACCGTAACCCTAACCCTAACCTTAACCCTAACCCTAACACCAACCCTAACCCTAACCCTAACCCTAACCCTAACACCAACCCTAACCCTAACCCTAACCCTAACCCTAACCCTAACAAGGGCAAGGTTTACTGGTCAGCAACGGGCAAGTCTAGGCCTCGGACTAGAAGGAGGCATGGGCGTTGGTCTAGGGCCCGAGCTAGGGCTAGTGAGAGCGGTAGGCGTAGCGCTGGGGTAGGCATAGGGCAAGGGGTGGGTGTCGAGGTAAACCTCGAGTAGGCCTAGAGCCAGGAGTGGGAGCTGTGGCTAGTGGTAGGGTTGGGGGTGGGTCTATGGGTAGGGGGAGCTGTAGGGCCAGGGTAGTGGTAGGAACAGAGGTAGTGCTAGGCGTAGGCCTAGGGCGAGGGGTAGTGCTCGGGGTAGGGTTAGTTGAAGGGCTAGTGTTTGGCAGAGGCCCACGGGCAGTGTTAGGGTTAGGGCTCATGTTAAGCCTAGGACTAGTGGTAGTGGTAGGGGTTGGCCGAGGACTAGGGGTAGGTGTCACGAAATGGCTCCGGGTAGTCCTAGGACTCCGAACGGAGGTAGGGCTGGATTAGGGTGTGGCTAATGGTGGGTCCATGGTGATTTCGTAGGACACGGGTTAGTGCTCTGGCTATTGGTAGGGCAAGGTGTACCGGTTGGCGACGGGCAAGTGCTAGGCTTCGGACTAGAGTGAGCACTGGGCGTTGGTCTAGGGCCCGAGGTAGGGCTAGTGGGAGCGGTAGGCGTAGCACTGGGGTACGCAAAGGGCAAGGGGTGGGTGTCGGGGTAAACCTCGAAGTAGGCCTAGGACCAGGAGTGGGAGCTGTGGCTAGGGGTAGGGATGGGGGTGGGCCTATGGGTTGGGGGAGCTGTAGGGACTGGGGTAGGTGTAGGACCAGAGGTAGTGCTAGGCGTAGGCCTAGGGCCAGGGGTAGTGCTCGGGGTAACCTAACCCTAACCCTAACACTAACCCTAACACTAACCCTAACCCTAACCCTAACTCTAACACCAACGCTAACCCTAACCCTAACCCTAACCCTAACCCTATACCTAACACCAACCCTAACCCTAACCCTAACCCTAACCCTAACACCAACCCTAACCCTAACCCTAACACCAACCCTAACCCTAATCCTAACCCTAACCCTAACCCTAACCCTAACACCAACCCTAACCGTAACCCTAACCCTAACACTAACACCAACCCTAACCCTAACCCTAACCCTAACCTTAACACCAACTCTAACCCTAATCCTAACCCTAACCCTAACCCTAACACCAACCCTAACCAAAACCCTAACCCTAACCCTAACACCAACCCTAACCCTAACCCTAACCCTAACCCTATGCCTAACACGAACCCTAACCCTAACCCTAACCCTAACACCAACCCTAAACCTAACCCTAACCCTAACCCTAACCCTAACCCTAACACCAACCCTAACCCTAACCCTAACCTTAACACCAACTCTAACCCTAATCCTAACCTTAACCCTAACCCTAACACCAACCCTAACCCTAACCCTAACCTTAACACCAACTCTAACACTAACCCTAACCCTAACCCTAACCCTATACCTAACACCAACCCAAACCCTAACCCTAACCCTAACCCTAACCCTAACACCAACCCTAACCCTAATCCTAATCCTAACCCTAACCCTACCCTAACACTAACCCTAACCCTAACCCTAACCCTAACACCAACCCTAACCCTAACCCTAACCCTAACCCTAAACCTATACCTAACACCAACCCTAACCCTAACCCTAACCTTAACCCTAACACCAACCCTAACCCTAACCCTAACCCTAACACCAACCCTAACCCTAATCCTAACCCTAACCCTAAACCTAACCCTAACACCAACTTTAACCGTAACCCTAACCCTAACCGTAACCCTAACACCAACCCTAACCCTAACCCTAACCCTAACCCTAACACCAACCCTAACCCTAACCCTAACCCTAAAACCTAATCCTAACCCTAACACTAACCCTAACCCTAACCCTAACAAGGGCAAGGTTTACTGGTCAGCGACGGGCAAGTTCTAGGCCTCGGACTAGAAGGAGGCATGGGCGTTGGTCTAGGGCCCGAGCTAGGGCTACTGAGAGCGGTAGGCGTAGCGCTGGGGTAGGCATTGGCAAGGGGTGGGTGTCGAGGTAAACCTCGAGTAGGCCTAGAGCCAGGAGTGGGAGCTGTGGCTAGTGGTAGGGTTGGGGGTGGGCCTATGGGTAGGGGGAGCTGTAGGGCCAGGGTAGTGGTAGGAACAGAGGTAGTGCTAGGCGTAGGCCTAGGGCGAGGGGTAGTGCTCGGGGTAGGGTTAGTTGAAGGGCTAGTGTTTGGCAGAGGCCCACGGGCAGTGTTAGGGTTAGGGCTCATGTTAAGCCTAGGACTAGTGGTAGTGGTAGGGGTGGGCCGAGTACTACGGGTAGGTGTCACGAAATGGCTCCGGGTAGTCCTAGGACTCCGAACAAATGTAGGGCTGGATTAGGGTGTGGCTAATGGTGGGTCCAGGGTGATTTCGTAGGACACGGGTTAGTGCTCTGGCTATTGGTAGGGCAAGGTGTACCGGTTGGCGACGGGAAAGTGCTAGGCTTCGGACTAGAGTGAGCACTGGGCGTTGGTCTAGGGCCCGAGGTAGGGCTAGTGGGAGCGGTAGGCGTAGCGCTGGGGTAGGCAAAGGGCAAGGGGTGGGTGTCGGGGTAAACCTCGAAGTAGGCCTAGGACCAGGAGTGGGAGCTGTGGCTAGGGGTAGGGATGGGGGTGGGCCTATGGGTAGGGGGAGCTGTAGGGACTGGGGAAGGGGTAGGACCAGAGGTAGTGCTAGGCGTAGGCCTAGGGCGAGGGGTAGTGCTCGGGGTAACCTAACCCTAACCCTGACCCTAACCCTAAAACTAACCCTAACCCTAACCCTAACCCTAACACCAACCCTAACCCTAACCCTACCCCTAACCCTATACCTAACACCAACCCTAACCCTAACCCTAACCCTAACACCAACCCTAACCCTAACCCTAACCCTAACCCTAACCCTAACCCTAACACCAACCCTAACCCTAACACTAACCCTAACTTTAACACCAACTCTAACCCTAATCCTAACCCTAACCCTAACCCTAACACCAACCCTAACCAAAACCCTAACCCTAACCCGAACACCAACCCTAACCCTAACCCTAACCCTAACCCTAACCCTATGCCTAACACGAACCCTAACCCTAACCCTAACCCTAACCCTAACCCTAACCCTAAACCTAACACCAACCCTAACCCTAACCCAAACCCTAACCCTAACACCAACCCTAACCCTAACCCTAACCCTAACACCAACCCTAACCCTAACCCTAACCCTAACCCTAACCCTAACCCTAACCCTAACCTTAACACCAACTCTAACCCTAATCCTAACACTAACCCTAACCCTAACACCAACCCTAACCAAAACCCTAACCCTAACCCTAACACCAACCCTAACCCTAACTCTAACCCTAACCCTAACCCTATGCCTAACACGAACCCTAACCCTAACCCTAACCCTAAACCTAACCCTAACCCTAACACCAACCCTAACCCAAATCCTAATCCTAACCCTAACCCTAACCCTAACACTAACCCTAACCCTAACCCTAACCCTAACACCAACCCTAACCCTAACCCTAACCCTAACCTTAACCCTATACCTAACACCAAACCTAACCCTAACCCTAACCCTAACCCAAACACCAACCCTAACCCTAACCCTAACCCTAACACCAACCCTAACCCTAATCCTAACCCTAACCCTAACCCTAACCCTAACACCAACCCTAACCGTAACCCTAACCCTAACCCTAACCCTAACCCTATGCCTAACACGAACCCTAACCCTAAACCTAACCCTAACCCTAACACCAACCCTAACCCTAATCCTAATCCTAACCCTAACCCTAACCCTAACACTAACCCTAACCCTAACCCTAACCCTAACACCAACCCTAACCCTAACCCTAACCCTAACCCTATACCTAACACCTACACTAACCCTAACCCTAACCCTAACCCTAACACCAACCCTAACCCTAATCCTAACCCTAACACCAACCCTAACCCTAATCCTAACCCTAACCCTAACCCTAACCCTAACACCAACCCTAACCATAACCCTAACCCTAACCCTAACATTAACCCTAACACCAACCCTAACCCTAACCCTAACCCTAACACCAACCCTAACCCTAACCCTAACCCTAAACCCTAATCCTAACCCTAACCCTAACCCTAACCCTAACAAGGGCAAGGTTTACTGGTCAGCGACGGGCAAGTTCCAGGCCTCGGACTAGAAGGATGCATGGGCGTTGGTCTAGGGCCCAAGCTAGGGCTAGTGAGAGCGGTAGGCGTAGCGCTGGGGTAGGCATAGGGCAAGGGGTGGGTGTCGAGGTAAACCTCGAGTAGGCCTAGAGCCAGGAGTGGGAGCTGTGGCTAGTGGTGGGGTTGGGGGTGGGCCTATGGGTAGGGGGAGCTGTAGGGCCAGGGTAGTGGTAGGAACAGAGGTAGTGCTAGGCGTAGGCCTAGGGCGAGGGGTAGTGCTCGGGGTAGGGTTAGTTGAAGGGCTAGTGTTTGGCAGTGGCCCACGGGCAGTGTTATTGTTAGGGCTCATGTTAAGCCTAGGACTAGTGGTAGTGGTAGGGGTTGGCCGAGGACTAGGAGTAGGTGTCACGAAATGGCTCCGGGTAGTCATAGGACTCCGAACGGATGTAGGGCTGTATTAGGGTGTGGCTAATGGTGGGTCCAGGGTGATTTCGTAGGACACGGGTTAGTGCTCTGGCTATTGGTAGGGCAAGGTGTACCGGTTGGCGACGGGCAAGTGCTAGGCTTCGGACTAGAGTGAGCACTGGGCGTTGGTCTAGGGCCCGAGGTAGGGCTAGTGGGAGCAGTAGGCGTAGCGCTGGGGTAGGCAAAGGGCAAGGGGTGGGTGTCGGGGTAAACCTCGAAGTAGGCCTAGGACCAGGAGTGAAAGCTGTGGCTAGGGGTAGGGATGGGGGTGGGCCTATGGTTAGGGGGAGCTGTAGGGACTAGGGTAGGGGTAGGACCAGAGGTAGTGCTAGGCGTAGGTTTAGGGCGAGGGGTAGTGCTCGGGGTAACCTAACCCTAACCCTAACCCTAACCCTAACCCTATGCCTAACACGAACCCTAACCCTAATCCTAACCCTAAACCTAACCCTAACCCTAACACCAACCCTAACCCTAATCCTAATCCTAACCCTAACCCTACCCTAACACTAACCCTAACCCTAACCCTAACCCTAACACCAACCCTAACCCTAACCCTAACCCTAACCCTAAACCTATACCTAACACCAACCCTAACCCTAACCCTAACCTTAACCCTAACACCAACCCTAACCCTAACCCTAACCCTAACACCAACCCTAACCCTAATCCTAACCCTAACCCTAAACCTAACCCTAACACCAACTTTAACCGTAACCCTAACCCTAACCCTAACCCTAACACCAACCCTAACCCTAACCCTAACCCTAACCCTAACACCAACCCTAACCCTAACCCTAACCCTAAACCCTAATCCTAACCCTAACACTAACCCTAACCCTAACCCTAACAAGGGCAAGGTTTACTGGTCAGCGACGGGCAAGTTCTAGGCCTCGGACTAGAAGGAGGCATGGGCGTTGGTCTAGGGCCCGAGCTAGGGCTACTGAGAGCGGTAGGCGTAGCGCTGGGGTAGGCATTGGCAAGGGGTGGGTGTCGAGGTAAACCTCGAGTAGGCCTAGAGCCAGGAGTGGGAGCTGTGGCTAGTGGTAGGGTTGGGGGTGGGCCTATGGGTAGGGGGAGCTGTAGGGCCAGGGTAGTGGTAGGAACAGAGGTAGTGCTAGGCGTAGGCCTAGGGCGAGGGGTAGTTCTCGGGGTAGGGTTAGTTGAAGGGCTAGTGTTTGGCAGAGGCCCACGGGCAGTGTTAGGGTTAGGGCTCATGTTAAGCCTAGGACTAGTGGTAGTGGTAGGGGTGGGCCGAGTACTACGGGTAGGTGTCACGAAATGGCTCCGGGTAGTCCTAGGACTCCGAACAAATGTAGGGCTGGATTAGGGTGTGGCTAATGGTGGGTCCAGGGTGATTTCGTAGGACACGGGTTAGTGCTCTGGCTATTGGTAGGGCAAGGTGTACCGGTTGGCGACGGGCAAGTGCTAGGCTTCGGACTAGAGTGAGCACTGGGCGTTGGTCTAGGGCCCGAGGTAGGGCTAGTGGGAGCGGTAGGCGTAGCGCTGGGGTAGGCAAAGGGCAAGGGGTGGGTGTCGGGGTAAACCTCGAAGTAGGCCTAGGACCAGGAGTGGGAGCTGTGGCTAGGGGTAGGGATGGGGGTGGGCCTATGGGTAGGGGGAGCTGTAGGGACTGGGGAAGGGGTAGGACCAGAGGTAGTGCTAGGCGTAGGCCTAGGGCGAGGGGTAGTGCTCGGGGTAACCTAACCCTAACCCTGACCCTAACCCTAACACTAACCCTAAACCTAACCCTAACCCTAACACCAACCCTAACCCTAACCCTACCCCTAACCCTATACCTAACACCAACCCTAACCCTAACCCTAACCCTAACCCTAACCCTAACACCAACCCTAACCCTAACACTAACCCTAACTTTAACACCAACTCTAACCCTAATCCTAACCCTAACCCTAACCCTAACACCAACCCTAACCAAAACCCTAACCCTAACCCGAACACCAACCCTAACCCTAACCCTAACCCTAACCCTAACCCTATGCCTAACACGAACCCTAACCCTAACCCTAACCCTAACCCTAACCCTAACCCTAAACCTAACACCAACCCTAACCCTAACCCAAACCCTAACCCTAACACCAACCCTAACCCTAACCCTAACCCTAACACCAACCCTAACCCTAACCCTAACCCTAACCCTAACCCTAACCCTAACCCTAACACCAACCCTAACCCTAACCCTAACCCTAACCTTAACACCAACTCTAACCCTAATCCTAACCCTAACCCTAACCCTAACACCAACCCTAACCAAAACCCTAACCCTAACCCTAACACCAACCCTAACCCTAACTCTAACCCTAACCCTAACCCTAAACCTAAACCTAACCCTAACCCTAACACCAACCCTAACCCAAATCCTAATCCTAACCCTAACCCTAACCCTAACACTAACCCTAACCCTAACCCTAACCCTAACACCAACACTAACCCTAACCCTAACCCTAACCTTAACCCTATACCTAACACCAAACCTAACCCTAACCCTAACCCTAACCCAAACACCAACCCTAACCCTAACCCTAACCCTAACACCAACCCTAACCCTAATCCTAACCCTAACCCTAACCCTAACCCTAACACCAACCCTAACCGTAACCCTAACCCTAACCCTAACCCTATGCCTAACACGAACCCTAACCCTAAACCTAACCCTAACCCTAACACCAACCCTAACCCTAATCCTAATCCTAACCCTAACCCTAACCCTAACACTAACCCTAACCCTAACCCTAACCCTAACACCAACCCTAACCCTAACCCTAACCCTAACCCTATACCTAACACCAACACTAACCCTAACCCTAACCCTAACCCTAACACCAACCCTAACCCTAACCCTAACCCTAACCCTAAACCCTAATCCTAACCCTAACACTAACCCTAACCCTAACCCTAACAAGGGCAAGGTTTACTGGTCAGCGACGGGCAAGTTCTAGGCCTCGGACTAGAAGGAGGCATGGGCGTTGGTCTAGGGCCCGAGCTAGGGCTACTGAGAGCGGTAGGCGTAGCGCTGGGGTAGGCATTGGCAAGGGGTGGGTGTCGAGGTAAACCTCGAGTAGGCCTAGAGCCAGGAGTGGGAGCTGTGGCTAGTGGTAGGGTTGGGGGTGGGCCTATGGGTAGGGGGAGCTGTAGGGCCAGGGTAGTGGTAGGAACAGAGGTAGTGCTAGGCGTAGGCCTAGGGCGAGGGGTAGTGCTCGGGGTAGGGTTAGTTGAAGGGCTAGTGTTTGGCAGAGGCCCACGGGCAGTGTTAGGGTTAGGGCTCATGTTAAGCCTAGGACTAGTGGTAGTGGTAGGGGTGGGCCGAGTACTACGGGTAGGTGTCACGAAATGGCTCCGGGTAGTCCTAGGACTCCGAACAAATGTAGGGCTGGATTAGGGTGTGGCTAATGGTGGGTCCAGGGTGATTTCGTAGGACACGGGTTAGTGCTCTGGCTATTGGTAGGGCAAGGTGTACCGGTTGGCGACGGGCAAGTGCTAGGCTTCGGACTAGAGTGAGCACTGGGCGTTGGTCTAGGGCCCGAGGTAGGG